>NW_026871774.1:0-44230 GCF_028564815.1 Eubalaena glacialis | reverse complement strand
ACTATGGCTGCTTAACGGGAAAGGTGAGGTGGGGTGATGCATAAAACAAGGGTTTGAAATTAGCTCAGACACCGCTCCATAAGCCAAATATGTAATAGACAAGGCCTACTCCCTGCTCAGTGAACTGGACTCAACACCCCCTAGTCACCGCACAGGAATATATCTGACTAGTATGAATCTGAAAACCTATGTATCGATATCTCTCTGCAAGTGAATCAAGAGGGTGTAAAGCGGCATAAACACAGCAGGGAAAAGCAGCCAAACCCCATTCTAAACATACATTACTTTAAAAAACCCACAAAGCAAAGACAGTGAAAGGGAGAGAAATTCTTACAAAATCCGTTCAGGGTCTCTGATGCAACCTGGATTGACCATATCTAGACCCACAGCTGGATGAGACATAAGGCTGGACACTCTTGGGGCTGAGAGGATTGGTGAGGTTGGGTGAGCAAATGCAGATACTTTAAAGTAATACCGCGGGGTACCCACCCCATGGGTCTCAAATCTCCAGGTACAAGGGAATCTTCCTACATCAAAACATGCATGGGAAACCCAGAAGATGTTATGCCGTGAGATCGGGAATGGTTTCTAAAGCGCACCTCATTTCTCCTCTCCTTTTGCTCGGGTTCGCCATTCCAGCCGCTTGACTAACCATCTCTCTACTTGGAGAATCAGCACCTTTAACCTCCTGTTTCGTCCAGGTTGCAATTTGTCCTGAGGATGAACGGGAAGACGGGGAAACAACGAGAGACTAGCCCTAGGTGTTGGGACAGGCACAGGTCATTCCATTTTCCCATCAGGAAGAAGAATGAACCACAGGCTCAGACTACCCCCCAGAACCAAAATAGGGCCTGAAGCAATCCTGCGCTTTTGCGGCCAGCTCCCAAAAAAGCGAGGAGACAAATGGAGCTCAGGGGCACTGCAATTCACAAACGTGCAGAGTTATAAATGAGAACTCTCGTCCACAAATATATTGAGGGAAGGTAACGAAGAGGATTTGAAAGCAAGGCAGATTTGCAGGAAACAGATTTCAGGAGGTAGATTCGACTCGCCGTTAAAGCACATGAAAAGCGGCAAAACGTTGACAATGATGCCCTTGGCCAAAAAGGGCGTATGCGTTTTTAACTGAATATATTCAGGAAGAAACTCATACGCCCTTTTTGGCCAACCAAGCAAGCCAGAAGGGCAAATCAGCGCTACAAAGAAGTCTCGCTTGCCCTCGGTCAAAAGGGCCATGCTGAACAAAGTGTAAAAACCAGAAAAGCAGGACAGGCCATGGAGACATGGAAGCCTTGCTACGCTGATGGGCGGGATGTAAATTGCCAACAGGCACTCTGGAGAAGAGTACGGTGTGTCCTGAAACAAGTAATAAACACAGCGTAGAGAGCATAGGGCACTTCCACTCATGGGCATATAAATTGGGAAAACTAAAAATCAACAAGACACAGGCACCCTAAAGTTTACGGCTGCTCTGTTTCCAAGAACCTCCGGTTTGGTACACCTTCAATATCCCAGGAAAGAGAAAAATGGATAAAGAAATGGTGGTACTTGGCACAATGGAATATCACTCAGCCATGAAATCAATGTCATAAGGCTAGTTAGCAGCATGATGAGTGGATTTAGGTACGTTGATTCTAAGTGAAATAAGTCACACAGAAAAAGACACTTATCCTAAGATATCGCTTATAGAGGGAATGTCAAAATCGCTACACTTGAACTGAATTACAAAACAGAACAGAGTCACACCTTTAGAAGACACACTATGGCTGCTTAACGGGAAAGGTGAGGTGGGGTGATGCATAAAACAAGGGTTTGAAATTAGCTCAGACACCGCTCCATAAGCCAAATATGTAATAGACAAGGCCTACTCCCTGCTCAGTGAACTGGACTCAACACCCCCTAGTCACCGCACAGGAATATATCTGACTAGTATGAATCTGAAAACCTATGTATCGATATCTCTCTGCAAGTGAATCAAGAGGGTGTAAAGCGGCATAAACACAGCAGGGAAAAGCAGCCAAACCCCATTCTAAACATACATTACTTTAAAAAACCCACAAAGCAAAGACAGTGAAAGGGAGAGAAATTCTTACAAAATCCGTTCAGGGTCTCTGATGCAACCTGGATTGACCATATCTAGACCCACAGCTGGATGAGACATAAGGCTGGACACTCTTGGGGCTGAGAGGATTGGTGAGGTTGGGTGAGCAAATGCAGATACTTTAAAGTAATACCGCGGGGTACCCACCCCATGGGTCTCAAATCTCCAGGTACAAGGGAATCTTCCTACATCAAAACATGCATGGGAAACCCAGAAGATGGTATGCCGTGAGATCGGGAAAGGTTTCTAAAGCGCACCTCATTTCTCCTCTCCTTTTGCTCGGGTTCGCCATTCCAGCCGCTTGACTAACCATCTCTCTACTTGGAGAATCAGCACCTTTAACCTCCTGTTTCGTCCAGGTTGCAATTTGTCCTGAGGATGAACGGGAAGACGGGGAAACAACGAGAGACTAGCCCTAGGTGTTGGGACAGGCACAGGTCATTCCATTTTCCCATCAGGAAGAAGAATGAACCACAGGCTCAGACTACCCCCCAGAACCAAAATAGGGCCTGAAGCAATCCTGCGCTTTTGCGGCCAGCTCCCAAAAAAGCGAGGAGACAAATGGAGCTCAGGGGCACTGCAATTCACAAACGTGCAGAGTTATAAATGAGAACTCTCGTCCACAAATATATTGAGGGAAGGTAACGAAGAGGATTTGAAAGCAAGGCAGATTTGCAGGAAACAGATTTCAGGAGGTAGATTCGACTCGCCGTTAAAGAACATGAAAAGTGGCAAAACGTTGACAATGATGCCCTTGGCCAAAAAGGGCGTATGCGTTTTTTCCTGAATATATTCAGGAAGAAACGCATACGCCCTTTTTGGCCAACCAAGCAAGCCAGAAGGGCAAATCAGCGCTACAAAGAAGTCTCGCTTGCCCTCGGTCAAAAGGGCCATGCTGAACAAAGTGTAAAAACCAGAAAAGCAGGACAGGCCATGGAGACATGGGAGCCTTGCTACGCTGATGGGCGGGATGTAAATTGCCAACAGGCACTCTGGAGAAGAGTACGGTGTGTCCTGAAACAAGTAATAAACACAGCGTAGAGAGCATAGGGCACTTCCACTCATGGGCGTATAAATTGGGAAAACTAAAAATCAACAAGACACAGGCACCCTAAATTTGACGGCTGCTCTGTTTCCAAGAACCTCCGCTTCGGTACACCTTCAATATCCCAGGAAAGAGAAAAATGGATAAAGAAATGGTAGTACTTGGCACAATGGAATATCACTCAGCCATGAAATCAATGTCATAAGGCTAGTTAGCAGCATGTTGAGTGGATTTAGATACGATGATTCTAAGTGAAATAAGTCACACAGAAAAAGACACTTATCCTAAGATATCGCTTATAGAGGGAATGTCAAAATCGCTATACTTGAACTGAATTACAAAACAGAACAGAGTCACACCTTTAGAAGACACACTATGGCTGCTTAACGGGAAAGGTGAGGTGGGGTGATGCATAAAACAAGGGTTTGAAATTAGCTCAGACACCGCTCCATAAGCCAAATATGTAATAGACAAGGCCTACTCCCTGCTCAGTGAACTGGACTCAACACCCCCTAGTCACCGCACAGGAATATATCTGACTAGTATGAATCTGAAAACCTATGTATCGATATCTCTCTGCAAGTGAATCAAGAGGGTGTAAAGCGGCATAAACACAGCAGGGAAAAGCAGCCAAACCCCATTCTAAACATACATTACTTTAAAAAACCCACAAAGCAAAGACAGTGAAAGAGAGAGAAATTCTTACAAAATCCGTTCAGGGTCTCTGATGCAACCTGGATTGACCATATCTAGACCCACAGCTGGATGAGACATAAGGCTGGACACTCTTGGGGCTGAGAGGATTGGTGAGGTTGGGTGAGCAAATGCAGATACTTTAAAGTAATACCGCGGGGTACCCACCCCATGGGTCTCAAATCTCCAGGTACAATGGAATCTTCCTACATCAAAACATGCATGGGAAACCCAGAAGATGGTATGCCGTGAGATCGGGAAAGGTTTCTAAAGCGCACCTCATTTCTCCTCTCCTTTTGCTCGGGTTCGCCATTCCAGCCGCTTGACTAACCATCTCTCTACTTGGAGAATCAGCACCTTTAACCTCCTGTTTCGTCCAGGTTGCAATTTGTCCTGAGGATGAACGGGAAGACGGGGAACCAACGAGAGACTAGCCCTAGGTGTTGGGACAGGCACAGGTCACTCCATTTTCCCATCAGGAAGAAGAATGAACCACAGGCTCAGCCTACCCCCGAGAACCAAAATAGGGCCTGAAGCAATCCTGCACTTTTGCGGCCAGCTCCCAAAAAAGCGAGGAGACAAATGGAGCTCAGGGGCACTGCAATTCACAAACGTGCAGAGTTATAAATGAGAACTCTCGTCCACAAATATATTGAGGGAAGGCAACGAAGAGGATTTGAAAGCAAGGCAGATTTGCAGGAAACAGATTTCAGGAGGTAGATTCGACTCGCCGTTAAAGCACATGAAAAGCGGCAAAACGTTGACAATGATGCCCTTGGCCAACAAGGGCTTATGCGTTTTTTCCTGAATATATTCAGGAAAAAACGCATAAGCCCTTGTTGGCCAACCAAGCAAGACGGAAGGGAAAAGCAGCGCTACAAAGAAGTCTCGCTTGCCCTCGGTCAAAAGGGCCATGCTGAACAAAGTGTAAAAACCAGAAAAGCAGGACAGGCCATGGAGACATGGGAGCCTTGCTACGCTGATGGGCGGGATGTAAATTGCCAACAGGCACTCTGTAGAAGAGTACGGTGTGTCCTGAAACAAGTAATAAACACAGCGTAGAGAGCATAGGGCACTTCCACTCATGGGCATATAAATTGGGAAAACTAAAAATCAACAAGACACAGGCACCCTAAAGTTTACGGCTGCTCTGTTTCCAAGAACCTCCGCTTCGGTACACCTTCAATATCCCAGGAAAGAGAAAAATGGATAAAGAAATGGTAGTACTTGGTACAATGGAATATCACTCAGCCATGAAATCAATGTCATAAGGCTAGTTAGCAGCATGATGAGTGGATTTAGATACGATGATTCTAAGTGAAATAAGTCACACAGAAAAAGACACTTATCCTAAGATATCGCTTATAGAGGGAATGTCAAAATCGCTACACTTGAACTGAATTACAAAACAGAACAGAGTCACACCTTTAGAAGACACACTATGGCTGCTTAACGGGAAAGGTGAGGTGGGGTGATGCATAAAACAAGGGTTTGAAATTAGCTCAGAGACCGCTCCATAAGCCAAATATGTAATAGACAAGGCCTACTCCCTGCTCAGTGAACTGGACTCAACACACCCTAGTCAGCACACAAGAATATATCTGACTAGTAAGAATCTGAAAACCTATGTATCGATATCTCTCTGCAAGTGAATCAAGAGGGTGTAAAGCGGCATCAACACAGCAGGGAAAAGCAGCCAAGCCCGATTCTAAACATAAATTACTTTAAAAAACCCACAAAACAAAGACAGTGAAAGAGAGAGAAATTCTTACAAAATCCGTTCAGGGTCTATGATGCAACCTGGATTGACCATATCTAGACCCACAGCTGGATGAGACAGAAGGCTGGACACTCTTGGGGCTGAGAGGATTGGTGAGGTTGGGTGAGCAAACGCAGATACTTTAAAGTAACACTGCGGGGAATACACCCCATGGGTCTCAAATCTCCAGGTACAAGGGCATCTTCCTACATCAAAACATGCATGGGAAACCCAGAAGATGGTATGCCATGAGATCGGGAAAGGTTTCTAAAACGCACCTCATTTCTCCTCTCATTGTGCTCGGGTTCACCATTCCAGCTGCTTGACTAACCATCTCCCTATTTGGAGAATCAGCACCTTTAACCTCCTGATTGTACAGGTTGCAATTTGTCCTGAGGATGAACGGGAAGACGCGGAACCAACGAGAGACGAGCCCTAGGTGTTGGGACAGGCATAGGTCACTCCATTTTCCCATCAGGAAGAAGAATGAACCACAGGCTCAGCCTGCCCCCCAGAACCAAAATAGGGCCTGAAGCAATCCTGCGCTTTTGCGGCCAGCTCCCAAAAAAGCGAGGAGACAAATGGAGCTCAGGGGCACTGCAATTCACAAACGTGCAGAGTTATAAATGAGAACTCTCGTCCACAAATATATTGAGGGAAGGCAACGAAGAGGATTTGAAAGCAAGGCAGATTTGCAGGAAACAGATTTCACGAGGTAGATTCGACTCGCCTTTAAAGCACATGAAAAGCGGCAAAACGTTGACAATGATGCCCTTGGCCAAAAAGGGCGTATGCGTTTTTTCCTGAATATATTCAGGAAGAAACACATACGCCCTTTTTGGCCAACCAAGCAAGCCGGAAGGGCAAATCAGCACTACAAAGAAGTCTCGCTTGCCCTCGGTCAAAAGGGCCATGCTGAACAAATTGTAAAAACCAGAAAAGCAGGACAGGCCATGGAGACATGGGAGCCTTGCTACGCTGATGGGCGGGATGTAATTTGCCAACAGGCACTCTGGAGAAGAGTACGGTGTGTCCTGAAACAAGTAATAAACACAGCGTAGAGAGCATAGGGCACTTCCACTCATGGGCGTATAAATTGGGAAAACTAAAAATCAACAAGACACAGGCACCTTAAAGTTTACGGCTGCTCTGTTTCCAAGAACCTCCGCTTCGGTACACCTTCAATATCCCAGGAAAGAGAAAAATGGATAAAGAAATGGTGGTACTTGGCACAATGCAATATCACTCAGCCATGAAATCAATGTCATAAGGCTAGTTAGCAGCATGATGAGTGGATTTAGGTACGATGATTCTAAGTGAAATAAGTCACACAGAAAAAGACACTTATCCTAAGATATCGCTTATAGAGGGAATGTCAAAATCGCTACACTTGAACTGAATTACAAAACAGAACAGAGTCACACCTTTAGAAGACACACTATGGCTGCTTAACGGGAAAGGTGAGGTGGGGTGATGCATAAAACAAGGGTTTGAAATTAGCTCAGAGACCGCTCCATAAGCCAAATATGTAATAGACAAGGCCTACTCCCTGCTCAGTGAACTGGACTCAACACACCCTAGTCACCACACAAGAATATATCTGACTAGTAAGAATCTGAAAACCTATGTATCGATATCTCTCTGCAAGTGAATCAAGAGGGTGTAAAGCGGCATCAACACAGCAGGGAAAAGCAGCCAAGCCCGATTCTAAACATAAATTACTTTAAAAAACCCACAAAACAAAGACAGTGAAAGAGAGAGAAATTCTTACAAAATCCGTTCAGGGTCTATGATGCAACCTGGATTGACCATATCTAGACCCACAGCTGGATGAGACATAAGGCTGGACACTCTTGGGGCTGAGAGGATTGGTGAGGTTGGGTGAGCAAACGCAGATACTTTAAAGTAACACTGCGGGGAATACACCCCATGGGTCTCAAATCTCCAGGTACAAGGGCATCTTCCTACATAAAAACATGCCTGGGAAACCCAGAAGATGGTATGCCATGAGATCGGGAAAGGTTTCTAAAACGCACCTCATTTCTCCTCTCCTTTTGCTCGGGTTCGCCATTCCAGCCGCTTGACTAACCATCTCTCTACTTGGAGAATCAGCACCTTTAACCTCCTGTTTCGTCCAGGTTGCAATTTGTCCTGAGGATGAACGGGAAGACGGGGAACCAACGAGAGACTAGCCCTAGGTGTTGGGACAGGCACAGGTCACTCCATTTTCCCATCAGGAAGAAGAATGAACCACAGGCTCAGCCTACCCCCGAGAACCAAAATAGGGCCTGAAGCAATCCTGCGCTTTTGCGGCCAGCTCCCAAAAAAGCGAGGAGACAAATGGAGCTCAGGGGCACTGCAATTCACAAACGTGCAGAGTTATAAATGAGAACTCTCGTCCACAAATATATTGAGGGAAGGCAACGAAGAGGATTTGAAAGCAAGGCAGATTTGCAGGAAACAGATTTCAGGAGGTAGATTCGACTCGCCTTTAAAGCACATGAAAAGCGGCAAAACGTTGACAATGATGCCCTTGGCCAAAAAGGGCTTATGCGTTTTTTCCTGAATATATTCAGGAAAAAACGCATAAGCCCTTTTTGGCCAACCAAGCAAGACGGAAGGGAAAATCAGCGCTACAAAGAAGTCTCGCTTGCCCTCGGTCAAAAGGGCCATGCTGAACAAAGTGTAAAAACCAGAAAAGCAGGACAGGCCATGGAGACATGGGAGCCTTGCTACGCTGATGGGCGGGATGTAAATTGCCAACAGGCACTCTGTAGAAGAGTACGGTGTGTCCTGAAAAAAGTAATAAACACAGCGTAGAGAGCATAGGGCACTTCCACTCATGGGCGTATAAATTGGGAAAACTAAAAATCAACAAGACACAGGCACCCTAAAGTTTACGGCTGCTCTGTTTCCAAGAACCTCCGCTTCGGTACACCTTCAATATCCCAGGAAAGAGAAAAATGGATAAAGAAATGGTGGTACTTGGCACAATGCAATATCACTCAGCCATGAAATCAATGTCATAAGGCTAGTTAGCAGCATGATGAGTGGATTTAGGTACGATGATTCTAAGTGAAATAAGTCACACAGAAAAAGACACTTATCCTAAGATATCGCTTATAGAGGGAATGTCAAAATCGCTACACTTGAACTGAATTACAAAACAGAACAGAGTCACACCTTTAGAAGACACACTATGGCTGCTTAACGGGAAAGGTGAGGTGGGGTGATGCATAAAACAAGGGTTTGAAATTAGCTCAGAGACCGCTCCATAAGCCAAATATGTAATAGACAAGGCCTACTCCCTGCTCAGTGAACTGGACTCAACACACCCTAGTCATCACACAAGAATATATCTGACTAGTAAGAATCTGAAAACCTATGTATCGATATCTCTCTGCAAGTGAATCAAGAGGGTGTAAAGCGGCATCAACACAGCAGGGAAAAGCAGCCAAGCCCGATTCTAAACATAAATTACTTTAAAAAACCCACAAAACAAAGACAGTGAAAGAGAGACAAATTCTTACAAAATCCGTTCAGGGTCTATGATGCAACCTGGATTGACCATATCTAGACCCACAGCTGGATGAGACATAAGGCTGGACACTCTTGGGGCTGAGAGGATTGGTGAGGTTGGGTGAGCAAACGCAGATACTTTAAAGTAACACTGTGGGGAATACACCCCATGGGTCTCAAATCTCCAGGTACAAGGGCATCCTCCTACATAAAAACATGCCTGGGAAACCCAGAAGATGGTATGCCATGAGATCGGGAAAGGTTTCTAAAACGCACCTCATTTCTCCTCTCCTTGTGCTCGGGTTCACCATTCCAGCTGCTTGACTAACCATCCCCCTATTTGGAGAATCAGCACCTTTAACCTCCTGATTGTACAGGTTGCAATTTGTCCTGAGGATGAACGGGAAGACGCGGAACCAACGAGAGACGAGCCCTAGGTGTTGGGACAGGCATAGGTCACTCCATTTTCCCATCAGGAAGAAGAATGAACCACAGGCTCAGCCTGCCCCCCAGAACCAAAATAGGGCCTGAAGCAATCCTGCGCTTTTGCTGCCAGCTCCCAAAAAAGCGAGGAGACAAATGGAGCTCAGGGGCACTGCAATTCACAAACGTGCAGAGTTATAAATGAGAACTCTCGTCCACAAATATATTGAGGGAAGGTAACGAAGAGGATTTGAAAGCAAGGCAGATTTGCAGGAAACAGATTTCAGGAGGTAGATTCGACTCGCCGTTAAAGCACATGAAAAGCGGCAAAACGTTGACAATGATGCCCTTGGCCAAAAAGGGCGTATGCGTTTTTTCCTGAATATATTCAGGAAGAAACGCATACGCCCTTTTTGGCCAACCAAGCAAGCCA
This sequence comes from Eubalaena glacialis, assembly GCF_028564815.1. Classification (NCBI taxonomy): domain Eukaryota; kingdom Metazoa; phylum Chordata; class Mammalia; order Artiodactyla; family Balaenidae; genus Eubalaena; species Eubalaena glacialis. The sequence goes on along the minus strand of NW_026871774.1, from coordinate 34,257 downwards.
GAAGGGCAAATCAGCGCTACAAAAATTCTCGCTTGCCCTCGGTCAAAAGGGCCATGCTGAACAAAGTGTAAAAACCAGAAAAGCAGGACAGGCCATGGAGACATGGGAGCCTTGCTACGCTGATGGGCGGGATGTAAATTGCCAACAGGCACTCTGGAGAAGAGTACGGTGTGTCCTGAAACAAGTAATAAACACAGCGTAGAGAGCATAGGGCACTTCCACTCATGGGCGTATAAATTGGGAAAACTAAAAATCAACAAGACACAGGCACCCCAAACTTTATGGCTGCTCTGTTTCCAAGAACCTCCGCTTCGGTACACCTTCAATATCCCAGGAAAGAGAAAAATCGATAAAGAAATGGTAGTACTTGGCACAATGGAATATCACTCAGCCATGAAATCAAAGTCATAAGGCTAGTTAGCAGCATGTTGAGTGGATTTAGATACGATGATTCTAAGTGAAATAAGTCACACAGAAAAAGACACTTATCCTAAGATATCGCTTATAGAGGGAATGTCAAAATCGCTACACTTGAACTGAATTACAAAACAGAACAGAGTCACACCTTTAGAAGACACACTATGGCTGCTTAACGGGAAAGGTGAGGTGGGGTGATGCATAAAACAAGGGTTTGAAATTAGCTCAGAGACCGCTCCATAAGCCAAATATGTAATAGACAAGGCCTACTCCCTGCTCAGTGAACTGGACTCAACACCCCCTAGTCACCACACAAGAATATATCTGACTAGTAAGAATCTGAAAACCTATGTATCGATATCTCTCTGCAAGTGAATCAAGAGGGTGTAAAGCGGCATCAACACAGCAGGGAAAAGCAGCCAAGCCCGATTCTAAACATAAATTACTTTAAAAAACCCACAAAACAAAGACAGTGAAAGAGAGAGAAATTCTTACAAAATCCGTTCAGGGTCTATGATGCAACCTGGATTGACCATATCTAGACCCACAGCTGGATGAGACAGAAGGCTGGACACTCTTGGGGCTGAGAGGATTGGTGAGGTTGGGTGAGCAAACGCAGATACTTTAAAGTAACACTGCGGGGAACACACCCCATGGGTCTCAAATCTCCAGGTACAAGGGCATCTTCCTACATCAAAACATGCATGGGAAACCCAGAAGATGGTATGCCATGAGATCGGGAAAGGTTTCTAAAACGCACCTCATTTCTCCTCTCATTGTGCTCGGGTTCACCATTCCAGCTGCTTGACTAACCATCTCCCTATTTGGAGAATCAGCACCTTTAACCTCCTGATTGTACAGGTTGCAATTTGTCCTGAGGATGAACGGGAAGACGCGGAACCAACGAGAGACGAGCCCTAGGTGTTGGGACAGGCATAGGTCATTCCATTTTCCCATCAGGAAGAAGAATGAACCACAGGCTCAGCCTGCCCCCCAGAACTAAAATAGGGCCTGAAGCAATCCTGCGCTTTTGCGGCCAGCTCCCAAAAAAGCGAGGAGACAAATGGAGCTCAGGGGCACTGCAATTCACAAACGTGCAGAGTTATAAATGAGAACTCTCGTCCACAAATATATTGAGGGAAGGCAACGAAGAGGATTTGAAAGCAAGGCAGATTTGCAGGAAACAGATTTCAGGAGGTAGATTCGACTCGCCTTTAAAGCACATGAAAAGCGGCAAAACGTTGACAATGATGCCCTTGGCCAAAAAGGGCGTATGCGTTTTTTTCTGAATATATTCAGGAAAAAACGCATACGCCCTTTTTGGCCAACCAAGCAAGCCGGAAGGGCAAATCAGCGCTACAAAGAAGTCTCGCTTGCCCTCGGTCAAAAGGGCCATGCTGAACAAACTGTAAAAACCAGAAAAGCAGGACAGGCTATGGAGACATGGGAGCCTTACTACGCTGATGGGCGGGATGTAAATTGCCAACAGGCACTCTGGAGAAGAGTACGGTGTGTCCTGAAACAAGTAATAAACACAGCGTAGAGAGCATAGGGCACTTCCACTCATGGGCATATAAATTGGGAAAACTAAAAATCAACAAGGCTCAGGCACCCTAAAGTTTACGGCTGCTCTGTTTCCAAGAACCTCCGCTTCGGTACACCTTCAATATCCCAGGAAAGAGAAAAATGGATAAAGAAATGGTGGTACTTGGCACAATGGAATATCACTCAGCCATGAAATCAATGTCATAAGGCTAGTTAGCAGCATGATGAGTGGATTTAGGTACGTTGATTCTAAGTGAAATAAGTCACACAGAAAAAGACACTTATCCTAAGATATCGCTTATAGAGGGAATGTCAAAATCGCTATACGTGAACTGAATTACAAAACAGAACAGAGTCACACCTTTAGAAGACACACTATGGCTGCTTAACGGGAAAGGTGAGGTGGGGTGATGCATAAAACAAGGGTTTGAAATTAGCTCAGACACCGCTCCATAAGCCAAATATGTAATAGACAAGGCCTACTCCCTGCTCAGTGAACTGGACTCAACACCCCCTAGTCACCGCACAGGAATATATCTGACTAGTATGAATCTGAAAACCTATGTATCGATATCTCTCTGCAAGTGAATCAAGAGGGTGTAAAGCGGCATAAACACAGCAGGGAAAAGCAGCCAAACCCCATTCTAAACATACATTACTTTAAAAAACCCACAAAGCAAAGACAGTGAAAGAGAGAGAAATTCTTACAAAATCCGTTCAGGGTCTCTGATGCAACCTGGATTGACCATATCTAGACCCACAGCTGGATGAGACATAAGGCTGGACACTCTTGGGGCTGAGAGGATTGGTGAGGTTGGGTGAGCAAATGCAGATACTTTAAAGTAATACCGCGGGGTACCCACCCCATGGGTCTCAAATCTCCAGGTACAAGGGAATCTTCCTACATCAAAACATGCATGGGAAACCCAGAAGATGGTATGCCGTGAGATCGGGAAAGGTTTCTAAAGCGCACCTCATTTCTCCTCTCCTTTTGCTCGGGTTCGCCATTTCAGCCACTTGACTAACCATCTCTCTACTTGGAGAATCAGCACCTTTAACCTCCTGTTTCGTCCAGGTTGCAATTTGTCCTGAGGATGAACGGGAAGACGGGAAACCAACGAGAGACTAGCCCTAGGTGTTGGGACAGGCACAGGTCACTCCATTTTCCCATCACGAAGAAGAATGAACCACAGGCTCAGCCTACCCCCGAGAACCAAAATAGGGACTGAAGCAATCCTGCGCTTTTGCGGCCAGCTCCCAAAAAAGCGAGGAGACAAATGGAGCTCAGGGGCACTGCAATTCACAAACGTGCAGAGTTATAAATGAGAACTCTCGTCCACAAATATATTGCGGGAAGGCAACGAAGAGGATTTGAAAGCAAGGCAGATTTGCAGGAAACAGATTTCAGGAGGTAGATTCGACTCGCCGTTAAAGCACATGAAAAGCGGCAAAACGTTGACAATGATGCCCTTGGCCAAAAAGGGCTTATGCGTTTTTTCCTGAATATATTCAGGAAAAAACGCATAAGCCCTTTTTGGCCAACCAAGCAAGACGGAAGGGAAAATCAGCGCTACAAAGAAGTCTCGCTTGCCCTCGGTCAAAAGGGCCATGCTGAACAAAGTGTAAAAACCAGAAAAGCAGGACAGGCCATGGAGACATGGGAGCCTTGCTACGCTGATGGGCGGGATGTAAATTGCCAACAGGCACTCTGGAGAAGAGTACGGTGTGTCCTGAAACAAGTAATAAACACAGCGTAGAGAGCATAGGGCACTTCCATTCATGGGCGTATAAATTGGGAAAACTAAAAATCAACAAGACACAGGCACCCTAAAGTTTACGGCTGCTCTGTTTCCAAGAACCTCCGCTTCGGTACACCTTCAATATCCCAGGAAAGAGAAAAATGGATAAAGAAATGGTAGTACTTGGTACAATGGAATATCACTCAGCCATGAAATCAATGTCATAAGGCTAGTTAGCAGCATGATGAGTGGATTTAGATACGATGATTCTAAGTGAAATAAGTCACACAGAAAAAGACACTTATCCTAAGATATCGCTTATAGAGGGAATGTCAAAATCGCTACACTTGAACTGAATTACAAAACAGAACAGAGTCACACCTTTAGAAGACACACTATGGCTGCTTAACGGGAAAGGTGAGGTGGGGTGATGCATAAAACAAGGGTTTGAAATTAGCTCAGACACCGCTCCATAAGCCAAATATGTAATAGACAAGGCCTACTCCCTGCTCAGTGAACTGGACTCAACACACCCTAGTCACCACACAAGAATATATCTGACTAGTAAGAATCTGAAAACCTATGTATCGATATCTCTCTGCAAGTGAATCAAGAGGGTGTAAAGCGGCATCAACACAGCAGGGAAAAGCAGCCAAGCCCGATTCTAAACATAAATTACTTTAAAAAACCCACAAAACAAAGACAGTGAAAGAGAGAGAAATTCTTACAAAATCCGTTCAGGGTCTATGATGCAACCTGGATTGACCATATCTAGACCCACAGCTGGATGAGACAGAAGGCTGGACACTCTTGGGGCTGAGAGGATTGGTGAGGTTGGGTGAGCAAACGCAGATACTTTAAAGTAACACTGCGGGGAACACACCCCATGGGTCTCAAATCTCCAGGTACAAGGGCATCTTCCTACATCAAAACATGCATGGGAAACCCAGAAGATGGTATGCCATGATATCAGGAAAGGTTTCTAAAACGCACCTCATTTCTCCTCTCATTGTGCTCGGGTTCACCATTCCAGCTGATTGACTAACCATCTCCCTATTTGGAGAATCAGCACCTTTAACCTCCTGATTGTACAGGTTGCAATTTGTCCTGAGGATGAACGGGAAGACGTGGAACCAACGAGAGACGAGCCCTAGGTGTTGGGACAGGCACAGGTCACTCCATTTTCCCATCAGGAAGAAGAATGAACCACAGGCTCAGCCTACCCCCGAGAACCAAAATAGGGCCTGAAGCAATCCTGCGCTTTTGCGGCCAGCTCCCAAAAAAGCGAGGAGACAAATGGAGCTCAGGGGCACTGCAATTCACAAACGTGCAGAGTTATAAATGAGAACTCTCGTCCACAAATATATTGAGGGAAGGCAACGAAGAGGATTTGAAAGCAAGGCAGATTTGCAGGAAACAGATTTCAGGAGGTAGATTCGACTCGCCGTTAAAGCACATGAAAAGCGGCAAAACGTTGACAATGATGCCCTTGGCCAAAAAGGGCTTATGCGTTTTTTCCTGAATATATTCAGGAAAAAACGCATAAGCCCTTTTTGGCCAACCAAGCAAGACGGAAGGGAAAATCAGCGCTACAAAGAAGTCTCGCTTGCCCTCGGTCAAAAGGGCCATGCTGAACAAATTGTAAAAACCAGAAAAGCAGGACAGGCCATGGAGACATGGGAGCCTTGCTACGCTGATGGGCGGGATGTAATTTGCCAACAGGCACTCTGGAGAAGAGTACGGTGTGTCCTGAAACAAGTAATAAACACAGCGTAGAGAGCATAGGGCACTTCCACTCATGGGCGTATAAATTGGGAAAACTAAAAATCAACAAGACACAGGCACCTTAAAGTTTACGGCTGCTCTGTTTCCAAGAACCTCCGCTTCGGTACACCTTCAATATCCCAGGAAAGAGAAAAATGGATAAAGAAATGGTGGTACTTGGCACAATGGAATATCACTCAGCCATGAAATCAATGTCATAAGGCTAGTTAGCAGCATGATGAGTGGATTTAGGTACGATGATTCTAAGTGAAATAAGTCACACAGAAAAAGACACTTATCCTAAGATATCGCTTATAGAGGGAATGTCAAAATCGCTACACTTGAACTGAATTACAAAACAGAACAGAGTCACACCTTTAGAAGACACACTATGGCTGCTTAACGGGAAAGGTGAGGTGGGGTGATGCATAAAACAAGGGTTTGAAATTAGCTCAGAGACCGCTCCATAAGCCAAATATGTAATAGACAAGGCCTACTCCCTGCTCAGTGAACTGGACTCAACACACCCTAGTCACCACACAAGAATATATCTGACTAGTAAGAATCTGAAAACCTATGTATCGATATCTCTCTGCAAGTGAATCAAGAGGGTGTAAAGCGGCATCAACACAGCAGGGAAAAGCAGCCAAACCCCATTCTAAACATACATTACTTTAAAAAACCCACAAAGCAAAGACAGTGAAAGAGAGAGAAATTCTTACAAAATCCGTTCAGGGTCTCTGATGCAACCTGGATTGACCATATCTAGACCCACAGCTGGATGAGACATAAGGCTGGACACTCTTGGGGCTGAGAGGATTGGTGAGGTTGGGTGAGCAAATGCAGATACTTTAAAGTAATACCGCGGGGTACCCACCCCATGGGTCTCAAATCTCCAGGTACAAGGGAATCTTCCTACATCAAAACATGCATGGGAAACCCAGAAGATGGTATGCCGTGAGATCGGGAAAGGTTTCTAAAGCGCACCTCATTTCTCCTCTCCTTTTGCTCGGGTTCGCCATTCCAGCCGCTTGACTAACCATCTCTCTACTTGGAGAATCAGCACCTTTAACCTCCTGTTTCGTCCAGGTTGCAATTTGTCCTGAGGATGAACGGGAAGACGGGGAACCAACGAGAGACTAGCCCTAGGTGTTGGGACAGGCACAGGTCACTCCATTTTCCCATCAGGAAGAAGAATGAACCACAGGCTCAGCCTACCCCCGAGAACCAAAATAGGGCCTGAAGCAATCCTGCGCTTTTGCGGCCAGCTCCCAAAAAAGCGAGGAGACAAATGGAGCTCAGGGGCACTGCAATTCACAAACGTGCAGAGTTATAAATGAGAACTCTCGTCCACAAATATATTGAGGGAAGGCAACGAAGAGGATTTGAAAGCAAGGCAGATTTGCAGGAAACAGATTTCAGGAGGTAGATTCGACTCGCCGTTAAAGCACATGAAAAGCGGCAAAACGTTGACAATGATGCCCTTGGCCAAAAAGGGCTTATGCGTTTTTTCCTGAATATATTCAGGAAAAAACGCATAAGCCCTTTTTGGCCAACCAAGCAAGACGGAAGGGAAAATCAGCGCTACAAAGAAGTCTCGCTTGCCCTCGGTCAAAAGGGCCATGCTGAACAAATTGTAAAAACCAGAAAAGCAGGACAGGCCATGGAGACATGGGAGCCTTGCTACGCTGATGGGCGGGATGTAATTTGCCAACAGGCACTCTGGAGAAGAGTACGGTGTGTCCTGAAACAAGTAATAAACACAGCGTAGAGAGCATAGGGCACTTCCACTCATGGGCGTATAAATTGGGAAAACTAAAAATCAACAAGACACAGGCACCTTAAAGTTTACGGCTGCTCTGTTTCCAAGAACCTCCGCTTCGGTACACCTTCAATATCCCAGGAAAGAGAAAAATGGATAAACAAATGGTGGTACTTGGCACAATGCAATATCACTCAGCCATGAAATCAATGTCATAAGGCTAGTTAGCAGCATGATGAGTGGATTTAGGTACGATGATTCTAAGTGAAATAAGTCACACAGAAAAAGACACTTATCCTAAGATATCGCTTATAGAGGGAATGTCAAAATCGCTACACTTGAACTGAATTACAAAACAGAACAGAGTCACACCTTTAGAAGACACACTATGGCTGCTTAACGGGAAAGGTGAGGTGGGGTGATGCATAAAACAAGGGTTTGAAATTAGCTCAGAGACCGCTCCATAAGCCAAATATGTAATAGACAAGGCCTACTCCCTGCTCAGTGAACTGGACTCAACACACCCTAGTCACCACACAAGAATATATCTGAGTAGTAAGAATCTGAAAACCTATGTATCGATATCTCTCTGCAAGTGAATCAAGAGGGTGTAAAGCGGCATCAACACAGCAGGGAAAAGCAGCCAAGCCCGATTCTAAACATAAATTACTTTAAAAAACCCACAAAACAAAGACAGTGAAAGAGAGAGAAATTCTTACAAAATCCGTTCAGGGTCTATGATGCAACCTGGATTGACCATATCTAGACCCACAGCTGGATGAGACATAAGGCTGGACACTCTTGGGGCTGAGAGGATTGGTGAGGTTGGGTGAGCAAACGCAGATACTTTAAAGTAACACTGCGGGGAATACACCCCATGGGTCTCAAATCTCCAGGTACAAGGGCATCTTCCTACATCAAAACATGCCTGGGAAACCCAGAAGATGGTATGCCATGAGATCGGGAAAGGTTTCTAAAATGCACCTCATTTCTCCTCTCCTTGTGCTCGGGTTCACAATTCCAGCTGCTTGACTAACCATCTCCCTACTTGGAGAATCAGCACCTTTAACCTCCTGATTGTACAGGTTGCAATTTGTCCTGAGGATGAACGGGAAGACGCGGAACCAAGGAGAGACGAGCCCTAGGTGTTGGGACAGGCATAGGTCACTCCATTTTCCCATCAGGAAGAAGAATGAACCACAGGCTCAGCCTGCCCCCCAGAACCAAAATAGGGCCTGAAGCAATCCTGCGCTTTTGCGGCCAGCTCCCAAAAAAGCGAGGAGACAAATGGAGCTCAGGGGCACTGCAATTCACAAACGTGCAGAGTTATAAATGAGAACTCTCGTCCACAAATATATTGAGGGAAGGCAACGAAGAGGATTTGAAAGCAAGGCAGTTTTGCAGGAAACAGATTTCAGGAGGTAGATTCGACTCGCCTTTAAAGCATATGAAAAGCGGCAAAACGTTGACAATGATGCCCTTGGCCAAAAAGGGCGTATGCGTTTTTTCCTGAATATATTCAGGAAGAAACGCATACGCACTTTTTGGCCAACCAAGCAAGCCGGAAGGGCAAATCAGCACTACAAAGAAGTCTCGCTTGCCCTCGGTCAAAAGGGCCATGCTGAAAAAATTGTAAAAACCAGAAAAGCAGGACAGGCCATGGAGACATGGGAGCCTTGCTACGCTGATGGGCGGGATGTAATTTGCCAACAGGCACTCTGGAGAAGAGTACGGTGTGTCCTGAAACAAGTAATAAACACAGCGTAGAGAGCATAGGGCACTTCCACTCATGGGCGTATAAATTGGGAAAACTAAAATCAACAAGACACAGGCACCTTAAAGTTTACGGCTGCTCTGTTTCCAAGAACCTCCGCTTCGGTACACCTTCAATATCCCAGGAAAGAGAAAAATGGATAAAGAAATGGTGGTACTTGGCACAATGCAATATCACTCAGCCATGAAATCAATGTCATAAGGCTAGTTAGCAGCATGATGAGTGGATTTAGGTACGATGATTCTAAGTGAAATAAGTCACACAGAAAAAGACACTTATCCTAAGATATCGCTTATAGAGGGAATGTCAAAATCGCTACACTTGAACTGAATTACAAAACAGAACAGAGTCACACCTTTAGAAGACACACTATGGCTGCTTAACGGGAAAGGTGAGGTGGGGTGATGCATAAAACAAGGGTTTGAAATTAGCTCAGAGACCGCTCCATAAGCCAAATATGTAATAGACAAGGCCTACTCCCTGCTCAGTGAACTGGACTCAACACACTCTAGTCACCACACAAGAATATATCTGAGTAGTAAGAATCTGAAAACCTATGTATCGATATCTCTCTGCAAGTGAATCAAGAGGGTGTAAAGCGGCATCAACACAGCAGGGAAAAGCAGCCAAGCCCGATTCTAAACATAAATTACTTTAAAAAACCCACAAAACAAAGACAGTGAAAGACAGAGAAATTCTTACAAAATCCGTTCAGGGTCTATGATGCAACCTGGATTGACCATATCTAGACCCACAGCTGGATGAGACAGAAGGCTGGACACTCTTGGGGCTGAGAGGATTGGTGACGTTGGGTGAGCCAACGCAGATACTTTAAAGTAACACTGCGGGGAACACACCCCATGGGTCTCAAATCTCCAGGTACAAGGGCATCTTCCTACATCAAAACATGCATGGGAAACCCAGAAGATGGTATGCCATGAGATCGGGAAAGGTTTCTAAAATGCACCTCATTTCTCCTCTCCTTGTGCTCGGGTTCACCATTCCAGCTGCTTGACTAACCATCTCCCTACTTGGAGAATCAGCACCTTTAACCTCCTGATTGTACAGGTTGCAATTTGTCCTGAGGATGAACGTGAAGACGGGGAACCAACGAGAGACGAGCCCTAGGTGTTGGGACAGGCATAGGTCACTCCATTTTCCCATCAGGAAGAAGAATGAACCACAGGCTCAGCCTACCCCCCAGAACCAAAATAGGGCCTGAATCAATCCTGCGCTTTTGCGGCCAGCTCCCAAAAAAGCGAGGAGCCAAATGGAGCTCAGGGGCACTGCAATTCACAAACGTGCAGAGTTATAAATGAGAACTCTCGTCCACAAATATATTGAGGGAAGGCAACGAAGAGGATTTGAAAGCAAGGCAGATTTGCAGGAAACAGATTTCAGGGGGTAGATTCGACTCGCCTATAAAGCACATGAAAAGCGGCAAAACGTTGACAATGATGCCCTTGGCCAAAAAGGGCGTATGCGTTTTTCCTTGAATATATTCAGGAAAAAAAGCATACGCCCTTTTTGGCCAACCAAGCAAGCCGGAAGGGCAAATCAGCGCTACAAAGAAGTCTCGCTTGCCCTCGGTGAAAAGGGCCATGCTGAACAAAGTGTAAAAACCAGAAAAGCAGGACAGGCCATGGAGACATGGGAGCCTTGCTACGCTGATGGGCGGGATGTAAATTGCCAACAGGCACTCTGGAGATGAGTACGGTGTGTCCTGAAACAAGTAATAAACACAGCGTTGAGAGCATAGGGCACTTCCACTCATGGGCGTATAAATTGGCAAAACTAAAAATCAACAAGACACAGGCACCCCAAACTTTATGGCTGCTCTGTTTCCAAGAACCTCCGCTTCGGTACACCTTCAATATCCCAGGAAAGAGAAAAATGGATAAAGAAATGGTGGTACTTGGCACAATGCAATATCACTCAGCCATGAAATCAATGTCATAAGGCTAGTTAGCAGCATGATGAGTGGATTTAGGTACGATGATTCTAAGTGAAATAAGTCACACAGAAAAAGACACTTATCCTAAGATATCGCTTATAGAGGGAATGTCAAAATCGCTACACTTGAACTGAATTACAAAACAGAACAGAGTCACACCTTTAGAAGACACACTATGGCTGCTTAACGGGAAAGGTGAGGTGGGGTGATGCATAAAACAAGGGTTTGAAATTAGCTCAGAGACCGCTCCATAAGCCAAATATGTAATAGACAAGGCCTACTCCCTGCTCAGTGAACTGGACTCAACACCCCCTAGTCACCGCACAGGAATATATCTGACTAGTATGAATCTGAAAACCTATGTATCGATATCTCTCTGCAAGTGAATCAAGAGGGTGTAAAGCGGCATAAACACAGCAGGGAAAAGCAGCTAAACCCCATTCTAAACATACATTACTTTAAAAAACCCACAAAGCAAAGACAGTGAAAGGGAGAGAAATTCTTACAAAATCCGTTCAGGGTCTCTGATGCAACCTGGATTGACCATATCTAGACCCACAGCTGGATGAGACATAAGGCTGGACACTCTTGGGGCTGAGAGGATTGGTGAGGTTGGGTGAGCAAATGCAGATACTTTAAAGTAATACCGCGCGGTACCCACACCATGGGTCTCAAATCTCCAGGTACAAGGGAATCTTCCTACATCAAAACAGGCATGGGAAACCCAGAAGATGGTATGCCGTGAGATCGGGAAAGGTTTCTAAAACGCACCTCATTTCTCCTCTCCTTGTGCTCGGGTTCGCCATTCCAGCCGCTTGACTAACCATCTCCCTACTTGGAGAATCAGCACCTTTAACCTCCTGTTTCGTCCAGGTTGCAATTTGTCCTGAGGATGAACGGGAAGACGGGGAACCAACGAGAGACTAGCCCTAGGTGTTGGGACAGGCACAGGTCACTCCATTTTCCCATCAGGAAGAAGAATGAACCACAGGCTCAGCCTGCCCCCCAGAACCAAAATAGGGCCTGAAGCAATCCTGCGCTTTTGCGGCCAGCTCCCAAAAAAGCGAGGAGACAAATGGAGCTCAGGGGCACTGCAATTCACAAACGTGCAGAGTTATAAATGAGAACTCTCGTCCACAAATATATTGAGGGAAGGCAACGAAGAGGATTTGAAAGCAAGGCAGATTTGCAGGAAACAGATTTCAGGAGGTAGATTCGACTCGCCTTTAAAGCACATGAAAAGCGGCAAAAGGTTGACAATGATGCCCTTGGCCAAAAAGGGCGTATGCGTTTTTTCCTGAATATATTCAGGAAAAAACGCATACGCCCTTTTTGGCCAACCAAGCAAGCCGGAAGGGCAAATCAGCGCTACAAAGAAGTCTCGCTTGCCCTCGGTCAAAAGGGCCATGCTGAACAAAGTGTAAAAACCAGAAAAGCAGGACAGGCCATGGAGACATGGGAGCCTTGCTACGCTGATGGGCGGGATGTAAATTGCCAACAGGCACTCTGGAGAAGAGTACGGTGTGTCCTGAAACAAGTAATAAACACAGCGTTGAGAGCATAGGGCACTTCCACTCATGGGCGTATAAATTGGGAAAACTAAAAATCAACAAGACACAGGCACCCCAAACTTTACGGCTGCTCTGTTTCCAAGAACCTCCGCTTCGGTACACCTTCAATATCCCAGGAAAGAGAAAAATGGATAAAAAAATGCTGGTACTTGGCACAATGCAATATCACTCAGCCATGAAATCAATGTCATAAGGCTAGTTAGCAGCATGATGAGTGGATTTAGGTCCGATGATTCTAAGTGAAATAAGTCACAGAAAAAGGCACTTATCCTAAGATATCGCTTATAGAGGGAATGTCAAAATCGCTACACTTGAACTGAATTACAAAACAGAACAGAGGCACACCTTTAGAAGACACACTATGGCTGCTTAACCGGAAAGGTGAGGTGGGGTGATGCATAAAACAAGGGTTTGAAATTAGCTCAGAGACCGCTCCATAAGCCAAATATGTAATAGACAAGGCCTACTCCCTGCTCAGTGAACTGGACTCAACACACCCTAGTCACCACACAAGAATATATCTGACTAGTAAGAATCTGAAAACCTATGTATCCATATCTCTCTGCAAGTGAATCAAGAGGGTGTAAAGCGGCATCAACACAGCAGGGAAAAGCAGCCAAGCCCGATTCTAAACATAAATTACTTTAAAAAACCCACAAAACAAAGACAGTGAAAGAGAGAGAAATTCTTACAAAATCCGTTCAGGGTCTATGATGCAACCTGGATTGACCATATCTAGACCCACAGCTGGATGAGACAGAAGGCTGGACACTCTTGGGGCTGAGAGGATTGGTGAGGTTGGGTGAGCAAACGCAGATACTTTAAAGTAACACTGCGTGGAACACACCCCATGGGTCTCAAATCTCCAGGTACAAGGGCATCTTCCTACATCAAAACATGCATGGGAAACCCAGAAGATGGTATGCCATGAGATCGGGAAAGGTTTCTAAAATGCACCTCATTTCTCCTCTCCTTGTGCTCGGGTTCACCATTCCAGCTGCTTGACTAACCATCTCCCTACTTGGAGAATCAGCACCTTTAACCTCCTGATTGTACAGGTTGCAATTTGTCCTGAGGATGAACGTGAAGACGGGGAACCAACGAGAGACGAGCCCTAGGTGTTGGGACAGGCATAGGTCACTCCATTTTCCCATCAGGAAGAAGAATGAACCACAGGCTCAGCCTGCCCCCCAGAACCAAAATAGGGCCTGAAGCAATCGTGCGCTTTTGCGGCCAGCTCCCAAAAAAGCGAGGAGACAAATGGAGCTCAGGGGCACTGCAATTCACAAACGTGCAGAGTTATAAATGAGAACTCTTGTCCACAAATATATTGAGGGAAGGCAACGAAGAGGATTTGAAAGCAAGGCAGATTTGCAGGAAACAGATTTCAGGAGGTAGATTCGACTCGCCTTTAAAGCACATGAAAAGCGGCAAAAGGTTGACAATGATGCCCTTGGCCAAAAAGGGCTTATGCGTTTTTTCCTGAATATATTCAGGAAAAAACGCATACGCCCTTTTTGGCCAACCAAGCAAGCCGGAAGGGCAAATCAGCGCTACAAAGAAGTCTCGCTTGCCCTCGGTCAAAAGGGCCATGCTGAACAAAGTGTAAAAACCAGAAAAGCAGGACAGGCCATGGAGACATGGGAGCCTTGCTACGCTGATGGGCGGGATGTAAATTGCCAACAGGCACTCTGGAGATGAGTACGGTGTGTCCTGAAACAAGTAATAAACACAGCGTTGAGAGCATATGGCACTTCCACTCATGGGCGTATAAATTGGGAAAACTAAAAATCAACAAGACACAGGCACCCCAAACTTTACGGCTGCTCTGTTGCCAAGAACCTCCGCTTCGGTACATCTTCAATATCCCAGGAAAGAGAAAAATGGATAAAGAAATGGTGGTACTTGGCACAATGCAATATTACTAAGCCATGAAATCAATGTCATAAGGCTAGTTAGCAGCATGATGAGTGGATTTAGGTACGATGATTCTAAGTGAAATAAGTCACACAGAAAAAGGCACTTATCCTAAGATATCGCTTATAGAGGGAATGTCAAAATCGCTACACTTGAACTGAATTACAAAACAGAACAGAGGCACACCTTTAGAAGACACACTATGGCTGCTTAACCGGAAAGGTGAGGTGGGGTGATGCATAAAACAAGGGTTTGAAATTAGCTCAGAGACCGCTCCATAAGCCAAATATGTAATAGACAAGGCCTACTCCCTGCTCAGTGAACTGGACTCAACAAACCCTAGTCACCACACAAGAATATATCTGACTAGTAAGAATCTGAAAACCTATGTATCGATATCTCTCTGCAAGTGAATCAAGAGGGTGTAAAGCGGCATCAACACAGCAGGGAAAAGCAGCCAAGCCCGATTCTAAACATAAATTACTTTAAAAAACCCAGAAAACAAAGACAGTGAAAGAGAGAGAAATTCTTACAAAATCCGTTCAGGGTCTATGATGCAACCTGGATTGACCATATCTAGACCCACAGCTGGATGAGACAGAAGGCTGGACACTCTTGGGGCTGAGAGGATTGGTGAGGTTGGGTGAGCAAACGCAGATACTTTAAAGTAACACTGCGGGGAACACACCCCATGGGTCTCAAATCTCCAGGTACAAGGGCATCTTCCTACATCAAAACATGCATGGGAAACCCAGAAGATGGTATGCCATGAGATCGGGAAAGTTTTCTAAAACGAACTTCATTTCTCCTCTCCTTGTGCTTGGGTTCGCCATTCCAGTCGCTTGACTAACCATCTCCCTACTTGGAGAATCAGCACCTTTAACCTCCTGTTTCGTCCAGGTTGCAATTTGTCCTGAGGATGAACGGGAAGACGGGGAACCAACGAGAGACTAGCCCTAGGTGTTGGGACAGGCACAGGTCACTCCATTTTCCCATCAGGAAGAAGAATGAACCACAGGCTCAGCCTGCACCCCAGAACCAAAATAGGGCCTGAAGCAATCCTGCGCTTTTGCGGCCAGCTCCCAAAAAAGCGAGGAGACAAATGGAGCTCAGGGGCACTGCAATTCACAAACGTGCAGAGTTATAAATGAGAACTCTCGTCCACAAATATATTGAGGGAAGGCAACGAAGAGGATTTGAAAGCAAGGCAGATTTGCAGGAAACAGATTTCAGGAGGTAGATTCGACTCGCCTTTAAAGCACATGAAAAGCGGCAAAACGTTGACAATGATGCCCTTGGCCAAAAAGGGCGTATGCGTTTTTTCCTGAATATATTCAGGAAAAAACGCATACGCCCTTTTTGGCCAACCAAGCAAGCCGGAAGTGCAAATCAACGCTACAAAGAAGTCTCGCTTGCCCTCGGTCAAAAGGGCCATGCTGAACAAAGTGTAAAAACCAGAAAAGCAGGACAGGCCATGGAGACATGGGAGCCTTACTACGCTGATGGGCGGGATGTAAATTGCCAACAGGCACTCTGGAGAAGAGTACGGTGTGTCCTGAAACAAGTAATAGACACAGCGTAGAGAGCATAGGGTACTTCCACTCATGGGCGTATAAATTGGGAAAACTAAAAATCAACAAGACACAGGCACCCTAAAGTTTACGGCTGCTCTGTTTCCAAGAACCTCCGCTTCGGTACACCTTCAATATACCAGGAAAGAGAAAAATGGATAAAGAAATGGTGGTACTTGGCACAATGGAATATCACTCAGCCATGAAATCAATGTCATAAGGCTAGTTAGCAGCATGATGAGTGGATTTAGGTACGATGATTCTAAGTGAAATAAGTCACACAGAAAAAGGCACTTATCCTAAGATATCGCTTATAGAGGGAATGTCAAACTCGCTACACTTGAACTGAATTACAAAACAGAACAGAGTCACACCTTTAGAAGACACACTATGGCTGCTTAACCGGAAAGGTGAGGTGGGGTGTTGCATAAAACAAGGGTTTGAAATTAGCTCAGACACCGCTCCATAAGCCAAATATGTAATAGACAAGGCCTACTCCCTGCTCATTGAATTGGACTCAACACCCCCTAGTCACCGCACAAGAATATATCTGACTAATATGAATCTGAAAACCTATGTATTGATATCTCTCTGCAAGTGAATCAAGAGGGTGTAAAGCGGCATAAACACAGCAGGGAATAGCAGCCAAACCCCATTCTAAACATAAATTACTTTAAAAAAGCCACAAAGCAGAGACAGTGAAAGAGAGAGAAATTCTTACAAAATCCGTTCAGGGTCTCTGATGCAACCTGGATTGACCATATCTAGACCCACAGCTGGATGAGACATAAGGCTGGACACTCTTGGGGCTGAGAGGATTGGTGAGGTTGGGTGAGCAAATGCAGATACTTTAAAGTAATACCGCGGGGTACCCACCCCATGGGTCTCAAATCTCCAGGTACAAGGGAATCTTCCTATATCAAAACATGCATGGGAAACCCAGAAGATGGTATGCAATGAGATCGGGAAAGGTTTCTAAAACGCACCTCATTTCTCCTCTCCTTGTGCTCGGGTTCGCCATTCCAGCTGCTTGACTAACCATCTCCCTACTTGGAGAATCAGCACCTTTAACCTCCTGTTTCGTCCAGGTTGCAATTTGTCCTGAGGATGAACAGGAAGACGGGGAACCAACGAAAGACTAGCCCTAGGTGTTGGGACAGGCACAGGTCACTCCATTTTCCCATCAGGAAGAAGAATGAACCACAGGCTCAGCCTGCCCCCCAGAACCAAAATAGGGCCTGAAGCAATCCTGCGCTTTTGCGGCCAGCTCCCAAAAATCGAGGAGACAAATGGAGCTCAGGGGCACTGCAATTCACAAACGTGCAGAGTTATAAATGACAACTCTCGTCCACAAATATATTGAGGGAAGGCAACGAAGAGGATTTGAAAGCAAGGCAGATTTGCAGGAAACAGATTTCAGGAGGTAGATTCGACTCGCCTTTAAAGCACATGAAAAGCGGCAAAACGTTGACAATGATGCCCTTGGCCAAAAAGGGCGTATGCGTTTTTTCCTGAATATATTCAGGAAAAAACGCATACGCCCTTTTTGGCCAACCAAGCAAGCCGGAAGTGCAAATCAACGCTACAAAGAAGTCTCGCTTGCCCTCGGTCAAAAGGGCCATGCTGAACAAAGTGTAAAAACCAGAAAAGCAGGACAGGCCATGGAGACATGGGAGCCTTAGTACGCTGATGGGCGGGATGTAAATTGCCAACAGGCACTCTGGAGAAGAGTACGGTGTGTCCTGAAACAAATAATAAACACAGCGTAGAGAGCATAGGGCACTTCCACTCATGGGCGTATAAATTGGGAAAACTAAAAATCAACAAGACACAGGCACCCCAAACTTTACGGCAGCTCTGTTTCCAAGAACCTCCGCTTCGGTACACCTTCAATATCCCAGGAAAGAGAAAAATGGATAAAGAAATGGTGGTACTTGGCACAATGGAATATCACTCAGCCATGAAATCAATGTCATAAGACTAGTTAGCAGCATGATGAGTGGATTTAGGTACGATGATTCTAAGTGAAATAAGTCACACAGAAAAAGGCACTTATCCTAAGATATCGCTTATAGAGGGAATGTCAAAATCGCTACACTTGAACTGAATTACAAAACAGAACAGAGGCACACCTTTAGAAGACACACTATGGCTGCTTAACCGGAAAGGTGAGGTGGGGTGATGCATAAAACAAGGGTTTGAAATTAGCTCAGACACCGCTCCATAAGCCAAATATGTAATAGACAAGGCCTACTCCCTGCTCAGTGAACTGGACTCAACACCCCCTAGTCACCGCACAAGAATATATCGGACTAGTATGAATCTGAAAACCTATGTATTGATATCTCTCTGCAAGTGAATCAAGAGGGTGTAAAGCGGCATAAACACAGCAGGGAATAGCAGCCAAACCCCATTCTAAACATACATTACTTTAAAAAAACCCACAAAGCAAAGACAGTGAAAGAGAGAGAAATTCTTACAAAATCCGTTCAGGGTCTCTGATGCAACCTGGATTGACCATATCTAGACCCACAGCTGGATGAGACATAAGTCTGGACACTCTTGGGGCTGAGAGGATTGGTGAGGTTGGGTGAGCAAATGCAGATACTTTAAAGTAATACCGCGGGGTACCCACCCCATGGGTCCCAAATCTCCAGGTACAAGGGAATCTTCCTACATCAAAACATGCATGGGAAACCCAGAAGATGGTATGCCATGAGATTGGGAAAGGTTTCTAAAACGCACCTCATTTCTCCTCTCCTTGTGCTCGGGTTCGCCATTCCAGCCGCTTGACTAACCATCTCCCTACTTGGAGAATCAGCACCTTTAACCTCCTGTTTCCTCCAGGTTGCAATTTGTCCTGAGGATGAACGGGAAGACGGGGAACCAACGAAAGACTAGCCCTAGGTGTTGGGACAGGCACAGGTCACTCCATTTTCCCATCAGGAAAAAGAATGAACCACAGGCTCAGCCTACCCCCCAGAACCAAAATAGGGCCTGAAGCAATCCTGCGCTTTTGCGGCCAGCTCCCAATAAAGCGAGGAGACAAATGGAGCTTAGGGGCACTGCAATTCACAAACGTGCAGAGTCATAAATGAGAACTCTCGTCCACAAATATATTGAGGGAAGGCAACGAAGAGGATTTGAAAGCAAGGCAGATTTGCAGGAAACAGATTTCAGGAGGTAAATTCGACTCGCCTTTAAAGCACATGAAAAGCGGCAAAACGTTGACAATGATGCCCTTGGCCAAAAAGGGCGTATGCCTTTTTTCCTGAATATATTCAGGAAAAAAGGCATACGCCCTTTTTGGCCAACCAAGCAAGCCGGAAGGGCAAATCAACGCTACAAAGAAGTCTCGCTTGCCCTCGGTCAAAAGGGCCATGCTGAACAAAGTGTAAAAACCAGAAAAGCAGGACAGGCCATGGAGACATGGGAGCCTTACTATGCTGATGGGCGGGATGTAAATTGCCAACAGGCACTCTGGGGAAGAGTACGGTGTGTCCTGAAACAAGTAATAACCACAGCGTAGAGAGCATAGGGCACTTCCACTCATGGGCGTATAATTTGGGAAAACTAAAAATCAACAAGACACAGGCACCCTAAAGTTTACGGCTGCTCTGTTTCCAAGAACCTCCGCTTCGGTACACCTTCAATATCCCAGGAAAGAGAAAAATGGATAAAGAAATGGTGGTACTTGGCACAATGGAATATCACTCAGCCATGAAATCAATGTCATAAGGCTAGTTAGCAGCATGATGAGTGGATTTAGGTACGATGATTCTAAGTGAAATAAGTCACACAGAAAAAGGCACTTATCCTAAGATATCGCTTATAGAGGGAATGTCAAAATCGCTACACTTGAACTGAATTACAAAACAGAACAGAGGCACACCTTTAGAAGACACACTATGGCTGCTTAACCGGAAAGGTGAGGTGGGGTGATGCATAAAACAAGGGTTTGAAATTAGCTCAGACACCGCTCCATAAGCCAAATATGTAATATACAAGGCCTACTCCCTGCTCATTGAATTGGACTCAACACCCCCTAGTCACCGCACAAGAATATATCTGACTAATATGAATCTGAAAACCTATGTATTGATATCTCTCTGCAAGTGAATCAAGAGGGTGTAAAGCGGCATAAACACAGCAGGGAATAGCAGCCAAACCCCATTCTAAACATAAATTACTTTAAAAAACCCACAAAACAAAGACAGTGAAAGAGAGAGAAATTCTTACAAAATCCGTTCAGGGTCTATGATGAAACCTGGATTGACCATATCTAGACCCACAGCTGGATGAGACAGAAGGCTGGACACTCTTGGGGCTGAGAGGATTGGTGAGGTTGGGTGAGCAAACGCAGATACTTTAAGGTAACACTGCGGGGAACACACCCCATGGGTCTCAAATCTCCAGGTACAAGGGCATCTTCCTACATCAAAACATGCATGGGAAACCCAGAAGATGGTATGCCATGAGATCGGGAAAGGTTTCTAAAATGCACCTCATTTCTCCTCTCCTTGTGCTCGGGTTCACCATTCCAGCTGCTTGACTAACCATCTCCCTACTTGGAGAATCAGCACCTTTAACCTCCTGATTGTACAGGTTGCAATTTGTCCTGAGGATGAACGGGAAGACGGGGAACCAACGAGAGACGAGCCCTAGGTGTTGGGACAGGCATAGGTCACTCCATTTTCCCATCAGGAAGAAGAATGAACCACAGGCTCAGCCTGCCCTCCAGAACCAAAATAGGGCCTGAAGCAATCCTGCGCTTTTGCGGCCAGCTCCCAAAAAAGCGAGGAGCCAAATGGAGCTCAGGGGCACTGCAATTCACAAACGTGCAGAGTTATAAATGAGAACTCTCGTCCACAAATATATTGAGGGAAGGCAACGAAGAGGATTTGAAAGCAAGGCAGATTTGCAGGAAACAGATTTCAGGAGGTATATTCGACTCGCCTTTAAAGCACATGAAAAGCGGCAAAACGTTGACAATGATGCCCTTGGCCAAAAAGGGCGTATGCGTTTTTTCCTGAATATATTCAGGAAAAAACGCATACGCCCCTTTTGGCCAACCAAGCAAGCCGGGAGGGCAAATCAGCGCTACAAAGAAGTCTCGCTTGCCCTCGGTCAAAAGGGCCATGCTGAACAAAGTGTAAAAACCAGAAAAGCAGGACAGGCCATGGAGACATGGGAGCCTTGCTACGCTGATGGGCGGGATGTAAATTGCCAACAGGCACTCTGGAGATGAGTACGGTGTGTCCTGAAACAAGTAATAAACACAGCGTTGAGAGCATAGGGCACTTCCACTCATGGGCGTATAAATTGGGAAAACTAAAAATCAACAAGACACAGGCACCCCAAACTTTACGGCTGCTCTGTTGCCAAGAACCTCCGCTTCGGTACACCTTCAATATCCCAGGAAAGAGAAAAATGGATAAAGAAATGGTGGTACTTGGCACAATGGAATATCACTCAGCCATGAAATCAATGTCATAAGACTAGTTAGCAGCATGATGAGTGGATTTAGGTACGATGATTCTAAGTGAAATAAGTCACACAGAAAAAGGCACTTATCCTAAGATATCGCTTATAGAGGGAATGTCAAAATCGCTACACTTGAACTGAATTACAAAACAGAACAGAGGCACACCTTTAGAAGACACACTATAGCTGCTTAACCGGAAAGGTGAGGTGGGGTGATGCATAAAACAAGGGTTTGAAATTAGCTCAGACACCGCTCCATAAGCCAAATATGTAATAGACAAGGCCTACTCCCTGCTCAGTGAACTGGACTCAACACCCCCTAGTCACCGCACAAGAATATATCGGACTAGTATGAATCTGAAAACCTATGTATTGATATCTCTCTGCAAGTGAATCAAGAGGGTGTAAAGCGGCATAAACACAGCAGGGAATAGCAGCCAAACCCCATTCTAAACATACATTACTTTAAAAAAACCCACAAAGCAAAGACAGTGAAAGAGAGAGAAATTCTTACAAAATCCGTTCAGGGTCTCTGATGCAACCTGGATTGACCATATCTAGACCCACAGCTGGATGAGACATAAGTCTGGACACTCTTGGGGCTGAGAGGATTGGTGAGGTTGGGTGAGCAAATGCAGATACTTTAAAGTAATACCGCGGGGTACCCACCCCATGGGTCCCAAATCTCCAGGTACAAGGGAATCTTCCTACATCAAAACATGCATGGGAAACCCAGAAGATGGTATGCCATGAGATTGGGAAAGGTTTCTAAAACGCACCTCATTTCTCCTCTCCTTGTGCTCGGGTTCGCCATTCCAGCCGCTTGACTAACCATCTCCCTACTTGGAGAATCAGCACCTTTAACCTACTGTTTCGTCCAGGTTGCAATTTGTCCTGAGGATGAACGGGAAGACGGGGAACCAACGAAAGACTAGCCCTAGGTGTTGGGACAGGCACAGGTCACTCCATTTTCCCATCAGGAAGAAGAATGAACCACAGGCTCAGCCTACCCCCCAGAACCAAAATAGGGCCTGAAGCAATCCTGCGCTTTTGCGGCCAGCTCCCAATAAAGCGAGGAGACAAATGGAGCTCAGGGGCACTGCAATTCACAAACGTGCAGAGTCATAAATGAGAACTCTCGTCCACAAATATATTGAGGGAAGGCAACGAAGAGGATTTGAAAGCAAGGCAGATTTGCAGGAAACAGATTTCAGGAGGTAAATTCGACTCGCCTTTAAAGCACATGAAAAGCGGCAAAACGTTGACAATGATGCCCTTGGCCAAAAAGGGCGTATGCGTTTTTTCCTGAATATATTCAGGAAAAAACGCATACGCCCCTTTTGGCCAACCAAGCAAGCCGGGAGGGCAAATCAGCGCTACAAAGAAGTCTCGCTTGCCCTCGGTCAAAAGGGCCATGCTGAACAAAGTGTAAAAACCAGAAAAGCAGGACAGGCCATGGAGACATGGGAGCCTTGCTACGCTGATGGGCGGGATGTAAATTGCCAACAGGCACTCTGGAGATGAGTACGGTGTGTCCTGAAACAAGTAATAAACACAGCGTTGAGAGCATAGGGCACTTCCACTCATGGGCGTATAAATTGGGAAAACTAAAAATCAACAAGACACAGGCACCCCAAACTTTACGGCTGCTCTGTTGCCAAGAACCTCCGCTTCGGTACACCTTCAATATCCCAGGAAAGAGAAAAATGGATAAAGAAATGGTGGTACTTGGCACAATGGAATATCACTCAGCCATGAAATCAATGTCATAAGACTAGTTAGCAGCATGATGAGTGGATTTAGGTACGATGATTCTAAGTGAAATAAGTCACACAGAAAAAGGCACTTATCCTAAGATATCGCTTATAGAGGGAATGTCAAAATCGCTACACTTGAACTGAATTACAAAACAGAACAGAGGCACACCTTTAGAAGACACACTATGGCTGCTTAACCGGAAAGGTGAGGTGGGGTGATGCATAAAACAAGGGTTTGAAATTAGCTCAGACACCGCTCCATAAGCCAAATATGTAATAGACAAGGCCTACTCCCTGCTCAGTGAACTGGACTCAACACCCCCTAGTCACCGCACAAGAATATATCGGACTAGTATGAATCTGAAAACCTATGTATTGATATCTCTCTGCAAGTGAATCAAGAGGGTGTAAAGCGGCATAAACACAGCAAGGAATAGCAGCCAAACCCCATTCTAAATATACATTACTTTAAAAAAACCCACAAAGCAAAGACAGTGAAAGAGAGAGAAATTCTTACAAAATCCGTTCAGGGTCTATGATGCAACCTGGATTGACCATATGTACACCCACAGCTGAATGAGATATAAGGCTGGACACTCTTGGGGCTGAGAGGATTGGTGAGGTTGGGTGAGCAAACGCAGATACTTTAAGGTAACACTGCGGGGAACACACCCCATGGGTCTCAAATCTCCAGGTACAAGGGCATCTTCCTACATCAAAACATGCATGGGAAACCCAGAAGATGGTATGCCATGAGATCGGGAAAGGTTTCTAAAATGCACCTCATTTCTCCTCTCCTTGTGCTCGGGTTCACCATTCCAGCTGCTTGACTAACCATCTCCCTACTTGGAGAATCAGCACCTTTAACCTCCTGATTGTACAGGTTGCAATTTGTCCTGAGGATGAACGGGAAGACGGGGAACCAACGAGAGACGAGCCCTAGGTGTTGGGACAGGCATAGGTCACTCCATTTTCCCATCAGGAAGAAGAATGAACCACAGGCTCAGCCTGCCCTCCAGAACCAAAATAGGGCCTGAAGCAATCCTGCGCTTTTGCGGCCAGCTCCCAAAAAAGCGAGGAGCCAAATGGAGCTCAGGGGCACTGCAATTCACAAACGTGCAGAGTTATAAATGAGAACTCTCGTCCAAAAATATATTGAGGGAAGGCAACGAAGAGGATTTGAAAGCAAGGCAGATTTGCAGGAAACAGATTTCAGGAGGTAAATTCGACTCGCCATTAAAGCACATGAAAAGCGGCAAAACGTTGACAATGATGCCCTTGGCCAAAAGGGGCGTATGCGTTTTTTCCTGAATATATTCAGGAAAAAACGCATACGCCCCTTTTGGCCAACCAAGCAAGCTGGAAGGGCAAATCAGCGCTACAAAGAAATCTCGCTTGCCCTCGGTCAAAAGGGCCATGCTGAACAAAGTGTAAAAACCAGAAAAGCAGGACAGGCCATGGAGACATGGGAGCCTTGCTACGCTGATGGGCGGGATGTAAATTGCCAACAGGCACTCTGGAGATGAGTACGGTGTGTCCTGAAACAAGTAATAAACACAGCGTTGAGAGCATAGGGCACTTCCACTCATGGGCGTATAAATTGGGAAAACTAAAAATCAACAAGACACAGGCACCCCAAACTTTACGGCTGCTCTGTTGCCAAGAACCTCCGCTTCGGTACACCTTCAACATCCCAGGAAAAAGAAAAATGGATAAAGAAATGCTGATACATGGCACAATGGAATATCACTCAGCCATGAAATCAATGTCATAAGGCTAGTTAGCAGCATGATGAGTGGATTTAGGTACGATGATTCTAAGTGAAATAAGTCACACAGAAAAAGGCACTTATCCTAAGATATCGCTTATAGAGGGAATGTCAAAATCGCTACACTTGAACTGAATTACAAAACAGAACAGAGGCACACCTTTAGAAGACACACTATGGCTGCTTAACCGGAAAGGTGAGGTGGGGTGATGCATAAAACAAGGGTTTGAAATTAGCTCAGACACCGCTCCATAAGCCAAATATGTAATAGACAAGGCCTACTCCCTGCTCAGTGAACTGGACTCAACACCCCCTAGTCACCACACAAGAATATATCTGACTAGTATGAATCTGAAAACCTATGTATTGATATCTCTCTGCAAGTGAATCAAGAGGGTGTAAAGTGGCATAAACACAGCAGGGAATAGCAGCCAAACCCCATTCTAAACATACATTACTTTAAAAAAGCCACAAAGCAGAGACAGAGAAAGAGAGAGAAATTCTTACAAAATCCGTTCAGCGTCTCTGATGCAACCTGGATTGACCATATCTAGACCCACAGCTGGATGAGACATAAGGCTGGACACTCTTGGGGCTGAGAGGATTGGTGAGGTTGGGTGAGCAAACGCAGATACTTTAAGGTAACACTGCGGGGAACACACCCCATGGGTCTCAAATCTCCAGGTACAAGGGCATCTTCCTACATCAAAACATGCATGGGAAACCCAGAAGATGGTATGCCATGAGATCGGGAAAGGTTTCTAAAATGCACCTCATTTCTCCTCTCCTTGTGCTCGGGTTCACCATTCCAGCTGCTTGACTAACCATCTCCCTACTTGGAGAATCAGCACCTTTAACCTCCTGATTGTACAGGTTGCAATTTGTCCTGAGGATGAACGGGAAGACGGGGAACCAACGAGAGACGAGCCCTAGGTGTTGGGACAGGCATAGGTCACTCCATTTTCCCATCAGGAAGAAGAATGAACCACAGGCTCAGCCTGCCCTCCAGAACCAAAATAGGGCCTGAAGCAATCCTGCGCTTTTGCGGCCAGCTCCCAAAAAAGCGAGGAGCCAAATGGAGCTCAGGGGCACTGCAATTCAAAAACGTGCAGAGTTATAAATGAGAACTCTCGTCCACAAATATATTGAGGGAAGGCAACGAAGAGGATTTGAAAGCAAGGCAGATTTGCAGGAAACAGATTTCAGGAGGTAAATTCGACTCGCCATTAAAGCACATGAAAAGCGGCAAAACGTTGACAATGATGCCCTTGGCCAAAAGGGGCGTATGCGTTTTTTCCTGAATATATTCAGGAAAAAACGCATACGCCCCTTTTGGCCAACCAAGCAAGCCGGAAGGGCAAATCAGCGCTACAAAGAAGTCTCGCTTGCCCTCGGTCAAAAGGGCCATGCTGAACAAAGTGTAAAAACCAGAAAAGCAGGACAGGCCATGGAGACATGGGAGCCTTGCTACGCTGATGGGCGGGATGTAAATTGCCAACAGGCACTCTGGAGATGAGTACGGTGTGTCCTGAAACAAGTAATAAACACAGCGTTGAGAGCATAGGGCACTTCCACTCATGGGCGTATAAATTGGGAAAACTAAAAATCAACAAGACACAGGCACCCCAAACTTTACGGCTGCTCTGTTGCCAAGAACCTCCGCTTCGGTACACCTTCAATATCCCAGGAAAGAGAAAAATGGATAAAGAAATGCTGATACATGGCACAATGGAATATCACTCAGCCATGAAATCAATGTCATAAGGCTAGTTAGCAGCATGATGAGTGGATTTAGGTACGATGATTCTAAGTGAAATAAGTCACACAGAAAAAGGCACTTATCCTAAGATATCGCTTATAGAGGGAATGTCAAAATCGCTACACTTGAACTGAATTACAAAACCGAACAGAGGCACACCTTTAGAAGACACACTATGGCTGCTTAACCGGAAAGGTGAGGTGGGGTGATGCATAAAACAAGGGTTTGAAATTAGCTCAGACACCGCTCCATAAGCCAAATATGTAATAGACAAGGCCTACTCCCTGCTCAGTGAACTGGACTCAACACCCCCTAGTCACCGCACAAGAATATATCTGACTAGTATGAATCTGAAAACCTATGTATTGATATCTCTCTGCAAGTGAATCAAGAGGGTGTAAAGTGGCATAAACACAGCAGGGAATAGCAGCCAAACCCCATTCTAAACATACATTACTTTAAAAAAGCCACAAAGCAGAGACAGAGAAAGAGAGAGAAATTCTTACAAAATCCGTTCAGGGTCTCTGATGCAACCTGGATTGACCATATCTAGACCCACAGCTGGATGAGACATAAGGCTGGACACTCTTGGGGCTGAGAGGATTGGTGAGGTTGGGTGAGCAAATGCAGATACTTTAAAGTAATAACGCGGGGTACCCACCCCATGGGTCTCAAATCTCCAGGTACAAGGGAATCTTCCTACATCAAAACATGCATGGGAAACCCAGAAGATGGTATGCCATGAGATCGGGAAAGGTTTCTAAAACGCACCTCATTTCTCCTCTCCTTGTGCTCGGGTTCGCCATTCCAGCCGCTTGACTAACCATCTCCCTACTTGGAGA
Source organism: Eubalaena glacialis (assembly GCF_028564815.1). NCBI lineage: Eukaryota > Metazoa > Chordata > Mammalia > Artiodactyla > Balaenidae > Eubalaena > Eubalaena glacialis. The sequence goes on along the minus strand of NW_026871774.1, from coordinate 6,633 downwards.
ATCAGCACCTTTAACCTCCTGTTTCGTCCAGGTTGCAATTTGTCCTGAGGATGAACAGGAAGACGGGGAACCAACGAAAGACTAGCCCTAGGTGTTGGGACAGGCACAGGTCACTCCATTTTCCCATCAGGAAGAAGAATGAACCACAGGCTCAGCCTGCCCTCCAGAACAAAAATAGGGCCTGAAGCAATCCTGCGCTTTTGCGGCCAGCTCCCAAAAATCGAGGAGACAAATGGAGCTCAGGGGCACTGCAATTCACAAACGTGCAGAGTTATAAATGAGAACTCTCGTCCACAAATATATTGAGGGAAGGCAACGAAGAGGATTTGAAAGCAAGGCAGATTTGCAGGAAACAGATTTCAGGAGGTAGATTCGACTCGCCTTTAAAGCACATGAAAAGCGGCAAAACGTTGACAATGATGCCCTTGGCCAAAAAGGGCGTATGCGTTTTTTCCTGAATATATTCAGGAAAAAACGCATACGCCCTTTTTGGCCAACCAAGCAAGCCGGAAGTGCAAATCAACGCTAAAAAGAAGTCTCGCTTGCCCTCGGTCAAAAGGGCCATGCTGAACAAAGTGTAAAAACCAGAAAAGCAGGACAGGCCATGGAGACATGGGAGCCTTAGTACGCTGATGGGCGGGATGTAAATTGCCAACAGGCACTCTGGAGAAGAGTACGGTGTGTCCTGAAACAAGTAATAAACACAGCGTAGAGAGCATAGGGCACTTCCACTCATGGGCGTATAAATTGGGAAAACTAAAAATCAACAAGACACAGGCACCCTAAAGTTTACGGCTGCTCTGTTTCCAAGAACCTCCGCTTCGGTACACCTTCAATATCCCAGGAAAGAGAAAAATGGATAAAGAAATGGTGGTACTTGGCACAATGGAATATCACTCAGCCATGAAATCAATGTCATAAGGCTAGTTAGCAGCATGATGAGTGGATTTAGGTACGATGATTCTAAGTGAAATAAGTCACACAGAAAAAGACACTTATCCTAAGATATCGCTTAGAGAGGGAATGTCAAAATCGCTACACTTGAACTGAATTACATAAAAGAACAGAGTCACACCTTTAGAAGACACACTATGGCTGCTTAACGGGAAAGGTGAGGTGGGGTGATGCATAAAACAAGGGTTTGAAATTAGCTCAGAGACCGCTCCATAAGCCAAATATGTAATAGACAAGGCCTACTCCCTGCTCAGTGAACTGGACTCAACACACCCTAGTCACCACACAAGAATATATCTGACTAGTAAGAATCTGAAAACCTATGTATCGATATCTCTCTGCAAGTGAATCAAGTGAGTGTAAAACGGCATCAACACAGCAGGGAAAAGCAGCCAAGCCCGATTCTAAACATAAATTACTTTAAAAAACCCACAAAACAAAGACAGTGAAAGAGAGAGAAATTCTTACAAAATCCGTTCAGGGTCTATGATGCAACCTGGATTGACCATATCTAGACCCACAGCTGGATGAGACAGAAGGCTGGACACTCTTGGGGCTGAGAGGATTGGTGAGGTTGGGTGAGCAAACGCAGATACTTTAAAGTAACACTGCGGGGAACACACCCCATGGGTATCAAATCTCCAGGTACAAGGGCATCTTCCTACATCAAAACATGCATGGGAAACCCAGAAGATGGTATGCCATGAGATCGGGAAAGGTTTCTAAAATGCACCTCATTTCTCCTCTCCTTGTGCACGGGTTCACCATTCCAGCTGCTTGACTAACCATCTCCCTACTTGGAGAATCAGCGCCTATAACCTCCTGATTGTACAGGTTGCAATTTGTCCTGAGGATGAACGTGAAGACGGGGAACCAACGAGAGACGAGCCCTAGGTGTTGGGACAGGCATAGGTCACTCCATTTTCCCATCAGGAAGAAGAATGAACCACAGGCTCAGCCTGCCCCCCAGAACCAAAATAGGGCCTGAAGCAATCCTGCGCTTTTGCGGCCAGCTCCCAGAAAAGCGAGGAGACAAATGGAGCTCAGGGGCACTGCAATTCACAAACGTGCAGAGTTATAAATGAGAACTCTCGTCCACAAATATATTGAAGGAAGGCAACGAAGAGGATTTGAAAGCAAGGCAGATTTGCAGGAAACAGATTTCAGGAGGTAGATTCGACTCGCCTTTAAAGCACATGAAAAGCGGCAAAACGTTGACAATGATGCCCTTGGCCAGAAAGGGCGTATGCGTTTTTTCCTGAATATATTCAGGAAAAAACGCATACGCCCTTTTTGGCCAACCAAGCAAGCCGGAAGGGCAAATCAGCGCTACAAAGAAGTCTCGCTTGCCCTCGGTCAAAAGGGCCATGCTGAACAAAGTGTAAAAACCAGAAAAGCAGGACAGGCCATGGAGACATGGGAGCCTTGCTATGCTAATGGGCGGGATGTAAATTGCCAACAGGCACTCTGGAGATGAGTACGGTGTGTCCTGAAACAAGTAATAAACACAGCGTTGAGAGCATAGGGCACTTCCACTCATGGGCGTATAAATTGGGAAAACTAAAAATCAACAAGACACAGGCACCCCAAACTTTACGGCTGCTCTGTTTCCAAGAACCTCCGCTTCGGTACACCTTCAATATCCCAGGAAAGAGAAAAATGGATAAAGAACTGGTGGTACTTGGCACAATGCAATATCACTCAGCCATGAAATCAATGTCATAAGGCTAGTTAGCAGCATGATGAGTGGATTTAGGTACGATGATTCTAAGTGAAATAAGTCACACAGAAAAAGACACTTATCCTAAGATATCGCTTATAGAGGGAATGTCAAAATCGCTACACTTGAACTGAATTACAAAACAGAACAGACTCACACCTTTACAAGACACACTATGGCTGATTAACGGGAAAGGTGAGGTGGGGTGATGCATAAAACAAGGGTTTGAAATTAGCTCAGACACCGCTCCATAAGCCAAATATGTAATAGACAAGGCCTACTCCCTGCTCAGTGAACTGGACTCAACACACCCTAGTCACCACACAAGAATATATCTGACTAGTAAGAATCTGAAAACCTATGTATCGATATCTCTCTGCAAGTGAATCAAGAGGGTGTAAAGCGGCATAAACACAGCAGGGAAAAGCAGCCAAACCCCATTCTAAACATACATTACTTTAAAAAACCCACAAAGCAAAGACAGTGAAAGAGAGAGAAATTCTTACAAAATCCGTTCTGGGTCTATGATGCAACCTGGATTGACCATATCTAGACCCACAGCTGGATGAGACATAAGGCTGGACACTCTTGGGGCTGAGAGGATTGGTGAGGTTGGGTGAGCAAACGCAGATACTTTAAAGTAACACTGCGGGGAACACACCCTATGGGTCTCAAATCTCCAGGTACAAGGGCATCTTCCTACATCAAAACATGCATGGGAAACCCAGAAGATGGTATGCCATGAGATCGGGAAAGGTTTCTAAAATGCACATCATTTCTCCTCTCCTTGTTCTCGGGTTCACCATTCCAGCTGCTTGACTAACCATCTCCCTACTTGAAGAATCAGCACCTTTAACCTCCTGATTGTACAGGTTGCAATTTGTCCTGAGGATGAACGTGAAGACGGGGAAACAACGAGAGACGAGCCCTAGGTGTTGGGACAGGCATAGGTCACTCCATTTTCCCATCAGGAAGAAGAATGAACCACAGGCTCAGCCTGCCCCCCAGAACCAAAATAGGGCCTGAAGCAATCCTGCGCTTTTGCGGCCAGCTCCCAAAAAAGCGAGGAGACAAATGGAGCTCAGGGGCACTGCAATTCACAAACGTGCAGAGTTATAAATGAGAACTCTCGTCCACAAATATATTGAGGGAAGGCAACGCAGAGGATTTGAAAGCAAGGCAGATTTGCAGGAAACAGATTTCAGGAGGTAGATTCGACTCGCCTTTAAAGCACATGAAAAGCGGCAAAACGTTGACAATGATGCCCTTGGCCAAAAAGGGCGTATGCGTTTTTTCCTGAATATATTCAGGAAAAAACGCATACGCCCTTTTTGGCCAACCAAGCAAGCCGGAAGGGCAAATCAGCGCTACAAAGAAGTCTCGCTTGCCCTCGGTCAAAAGGGCCATGTTGAACAAAGTTTAAAAACCAGAAAAACAGGACAGGCCATGGAGACATGGGAGCCTTGCTACGCTGATGGGCGGGATGTAAATTGCCAACAGGCACTCTGGAGAAGAGTACGGTGTGTCCTGAAACAAGTAATAAACACAGCGTGGAGAGCATAGGGCACTTCCACTCATGGGCGTATAAATTGGGAAAACTAAAAATCAACAAGACACAGGCACCCCAAACTTTACGGCTGCTCTGTTTACAAGAACCTCCGCTTCGGTACACCTTCAATATCCCAGGAAAGAGATAAATGGATAAAGAAATGGTGGTACTTGGCACAATGCAATATCACTCAGCCATGAAATCAATGTCATAAGGCTAGTTAGCAGCATGATGAGTGGATTTAGGTACGATGAGTCTAAGTGAAATAAGTCACACAGAAAAAGGCACTTATCCTAAGATATCGCTTATAGAGGGAATGTCAAAATCGCTACACTTGAACTGAATTACAAAACAGAACAGAGTCACACCTTTAGAAGACACACTATGGCTGCTTAACCGGAAAGGTGAGGTGGGGTGATGCATAAAACAAGGGTTTGAAATTAGCTCAGACACCGCTCCATAAGCCAAATATGTAATAGACAAGGCCTACTCCCTGCTCAGTGAACTGGACTCAACACCCCCTAGTCACCGCAAAAGAATATATCTGACTAGTATGAATCTGAAAACCTATGTATTGATATCTCTCTGCAAGTGAATCAAGAGGGTGTAAAGCGGCATAAACACAGCAGGGAAAAGCAGCCAAACCCCATTCTAAACATACATTACTTTAAAAAACCCACAAAGCAAAGACAGTGAAAGAGAGAGAAATTCTTACAAAATCCGTTCAGGGTCTCTGATGCAACCTGGATTGACCATATCTAGACCCACAGCTGGATGAGACATAAGGCTGGACACTCTTGGGGCTGAGAGGATTGGTGAGGTTGGGTGAGCAAATGCAGATACTTTAAAGTAATACCGCGGGGTACCCACCCCATGGGTCTCAAATCTCCAGGTACAAGGGAATCTTCCTACATCAAAACATGCATGGGAAACCCAGAAGATGGTATGCCGTGAGATCGGGAAAGGTTTCTAAAACGCACCTCATTTCTCCTCTCCTTCTGCTCGGGTTCACCATTCCAGCCGCTTGACTAACCATCTCCCTACTTGGAGAATCAGCACCTTTAACCTACTGTTTCGTCCAGGTTGCAATTTGTCCTGAGGATGAACCGGAAGACGGGGAACCAACGAAAGACTAGCTCTAGGTGTTGGGATAGGCACAGGTCACTCCATTTTCCCATCAGGAAGAAGAATGAAACACAGGCTCAGCCTGCCCCCCAGAACCAAAATAGGGCCTGAAGCAATCCTGCGCTTTTGCGGCCAGCTCCCAAAAAAGCGAGGAGACAAATGGAGCTCAGGGGCACTGCAATTCACAAACGTGCAGAGTTATAAATGAGAACTCTCGTCCACAAATATATTGAGGGAAGGCAACGAAGAGGATTTGAAAGCAAGGCAGATTTGCAGGAAACAGATTTCAGGAGGTAGATTCGACTCGCCTTTAAAGCACATGAAAAGCGGCAAAACGTTGACAATGATGCCCTTGGCCAAAAAGGGCGTATGCGTTTTTTCCTGAATATATTCAGGAAAAAACGCATACGCCCTTTTTGGCCAACCAAGCAAGCCGGAAGGGCAAATCAGCGCTACAAAGAAGTCTCGCTTGCCCTCGGTCAAAAGGGCCATACTGAACAAAGTGTAAAAACCAGAAAATCAGGACAGGCCATGGAGACATGGGAGCCTTGCTACGCTGATGGGCGGGATGTAAATTGCCAACAGGCACTCTGGAGAAGAGTACGGTGTGTCCTGAAACAAGTAATAAACACAGCGTTGAGAGCATAGGGCACTTCCACTCATGGGCGTATAAATTGGGAAAACTAAAAATCAACAAGACACAGGCACCCCAAACTTTACGGCTGCTCTGTTGCCAAGAACCTCCGCTTCGGTACACCTTCAATATCCCAGGAAAGAGAAAAATGGATAAAGAAATGGTGGTACTTGGCACAATGGAATATCACTCAGCCATGAAATCAATGTCATAAGGCTAGTTAGCAGCATGATGACTGGATTTAGGTACGATGATTCTAAGTGAAATAAGTCACACAGAAAAAGACACTTATCCTAAGATATCGCTTATAGAGGGAATGTCAAAATCGCTACACTTGAACTGAATTACAAAACAGAACAGAGTCACACCTTTAGAAGACACACTATGGCTGCTTAACGGGAAAGGTGAGGTGGGGTGATGCATAAAACAAGGGTTTCAAATTAGCTCAGAGACCGCTCCATAAGCCAAATATGTAATAGACAAGGCCTACTCCCTGCTCAGTGAACTGGACTCAACACACCCTAGTCACCACACAAGAATATATCTGACTAGTAAGAATCTGAAAACATATATATCGATATCTCTCTGCAAGTGAATCAAGAGGGTGTAAAGCGGCATCAACACAGCAGGGAAAAGCAGCCAAGCCCGATT
>NW_026871773.1:25000-44569 GCF_028564815.1 Eubalaena glacialis | reverse complement strand
CGGTGGCCACCCCACGCGGGTTAGGGAACGGAGGCAGAAGGACCCCATGGAGAGAGGGCGGCGGTGGGCCGCGTGCTGGGAGGTGCGAGGAAGGGCCTGGTGGTGTCTGGGTGGAGCGCGGGCAGGAGCGGAGTGTTGGCTGGCGGGGACCTGGCCCGGGAGAGCGGCTGGCCACTCAGGCAGGGGCTCAGCAGAAGCTTGGGGGTGGTGGCAGCACCTGGCCCGGCACGTGTGTACAGGTGGGTCAGATCAGGGGCCGGGGTGGGCCTGGAGTAGGAGTGCGTCTGAGGAGCACTGGCGGAAGTGAGACTTCCGGGCAGGACATGTGACAGTCGGGCCTGGATACAAGGGGAAGGTGGCGGGGAGAGGGGTCCGAGCCGGCAGGCTGGGGGAAGGGCGGGGTGTGTGAGTGGGCTGTGGGGCGAGGAAGACGGTGGAGAGGACCCCTTCGCGGTGGGGTGGCGGGGTGAGCGCGCCAGACTGGTGTGCTGTGCGGCAAGGTGGTCAGGCTAACCAGTGGGTTGGGACTGGGGGCGGTGGTAGGAGGCAGGCAAGAGAAGAGCAGAAACGGAGCGCGCCTCAGGGGCTAGGCGGGGTCCGAATGGGGTGGGGGCATTCTACTGCCCCAGAGACATATACATCACCTCTCATCGGGAGAAACCATCCGGTCTCAGGTGTGTGTGGCGGCGGGGGTGGGGGGAGGAGGGGTTGAGGTTGAAAGAGGCCAAAGGAGAGGTCCCCTATGATCCAGCAATCCCACTCCTGGGTACGTACCCGGCAATGACGAAAACAAGAGTGCAAAAAGGCACAAGCACCTCCACGTTCACAGCGGCACTATTTGCAGTAGCCAAGACACGGGAAAAAACCCAAGTGCCCGTCAACGGGTGGCTAGTACAAGAAGAGGTGGTATATATGTACTATGGGATATTACTCAGCCATTAATAAAAAAGAATGAAATATTGCCATTTGCCGCAACAAGAATGCTCCAGAGAATATTACACTTAGTGAAGTAGGTCCGACAGAGAAGCACAAAGATATGTGGAATCTAAAAAGTACTACCAATGAATCTATGTGCAAAACAGAAACAGACTCACAGACCTAGAAGACACAGTGATGGTTACCCGAGGTAAAAAGGAGGGTGGAGGATAAATTAGAGCTCGATGAACAGATACACAGTACTTCATATAAAGGAGATAAGCAACAAGGATTTCCAGAATAACGCAGGGAGTGATAGTCAATATCCTGCAATAACCTGTAGTGGAAATCAATCTGAACAATATTAGACATGGAAAAACAGTATCCCCCTTGCTGTACACCTGAAACAACTCAATATTGTTAATCAACTCTTCTTCTTAAACCACGAGTACTAGTACTTATAAGTAAGTAAGTAAGTAAATAAATAAAAACAACGACCAAAATAAACAGGAGAAACATGAGCCATCAGATGATCCAGCAATCCCGTCGTGGGTACACATCCGCCAAAGAGAAAAACTGTTGTTTGAAGAGATCCACGCACCCCCGTGTTTGCAGCAGCACTGTGTGCCGCAGCCAAGACATAGAAAAAAACCCATGTGCCCATCAACAGTTGGCTGACAGGAAAGATGCGGTATATATGTACTGTGGAATATTACTCAGCCATTTCAGAAAACGAAATATTGCCATTTGCCACAATAAGGATGGTCCTAGAGAACATTACACTTAGCGAAGTAAGTCTGACAGAGAAGCACAAACATACGTGGAATCTAAAACATAATAGAAAAGAAGGTATGTGCAAAGAGAAACAGACTCACAGACATAGGAAACACACTGATGGTTCCCCTGATGAGAAACGGGAGGGGTGGAGGCATAAATTAGGAGCTGCGATGAACAGATACACCGTACTTCATATAAAAGACATAAGCAACAAGGATTTCCAGAATAACACCGGGAATGATATTCAATATCCTGTAGTAAACTGTAATGGAAAGCAATCTGAAACAATATTAGACATGGAAGACAGTATCCGCTTTGCTGTGCACCTGAAACTAACTCAATATCGTTAATCAACTTTTCTTCCAAAATTACAGCTACTAGTTCTTATAAGTAAATGAATAAGTAAATATTAAATGCATAAATAAAAACAACACACTAAATAAATAGGTGGAATACGAGCTCCCATATGATCCAGCCCTCCCCATCGTGGGTACACATCGGCAAAGGAGAGAAACTGTCATTTGCAGAGATCCATGCACCCCCACGTTCACAGCAGCACTACGGGCCACAGCCAAGACATGGACAAAACCCAAGTGCCCATCAACCGATGGCTGGCACAGGAAGACGTGGTACGTATGTACTGTGGAATATTACTCAGCCATACAAAAGAGTGAGATATTGCCATTTGCACCGATAAGGATGGACCTAGAGTATACTCCACTTAGCGACGTAAGTCAGGCAGAGAAGCACAAAGATATGTGGAATCTAAACCGTACTACAAACGGATGTATGTGCCAAAGAGCAACGGACTCACAGACATGGAAAACACACTGTTCGTTACCCAAGGGGAAAGTGTAGGGCAGGGAAGAATCCGGAGCTGCGATTAACAGAGGGGAAATACTATACATAAAGCACAGAAGCAACAAGGATTTGCCGTACAGCACAGGGAACTGTATTCATATGTCGTGATAACGTATAATGGAAAATAACCTGGAAAAGGACATATAACTGAATCACTTGGCTGTACACCTGAAAGTAACCCAGTATTGTAAATCAACCGTACTGCTACGAAAAGGAGACGAAGACGAAGGGGGAAAAAAGGAGGGCAACGGGACAGAGGCAAGGGCAGGATCCTTGACAACGTAGGATTTGGAAAGGATCGGGGGAAAAGTGGGGAGATAGGGGGTGGGATGGGGGTGTCTGTGGGAGTAGGGTGGAGGCTGAGGTGGTGGTGCCGGTGGTGCTGTCCCGAGGGCTGACGCTGTTGGTGGGAGCAGAGGTTCAGGGGAGGGGGTGGTGTTTGTCGTGCTGATGGTGGTGGTGGCAGTAGTGGTGGAGGAGCGGGCCGGTGTTGGAAACGTATTTCTGTCGAGGGTCAGAACATGAATCTAGAGTGCAGTCTGCGATGATAGTGTGGACTTCTTTTTGAACTCCTCGTGCAAGTGGACGCTTTGGGGACTCTCCAGGAAAATGGGATGTATCACTCCCAGAGGTGGCAACTTCCTTGCTCCTGGTTGTGCAAACATAGTATAACTTTCGCAGTGCGGGCAGAGTGAGGCAGAGAGCTTGGAAACGTGGCGAAAGGTGAAGAGGTTGGGCTGTGCGGGTGCCAGTGTGGGGTGTTCCTTACAGCGAGAAGCGTGACACAAGCGGGGTCGGGGTAAGGACGAGAGCAAGGACAAGGAAGGGGTCTGGGCGTAAGAGTGGCTGAGCCCGCAAGGTGTCAGGTCCTGGAGGCGTGGCTCCCGGGTGTGTGTGGGGTGGGGGCGTCTGCGTGGGAAGGACAGGGGCCGGAAGGTGCGGTGGTGAGCGAGCTGTTGCAGGACCGGTGCCTTGAGTGTGGCAGCGGGGAAGCCCAGCTCCGCTGTGGGGCTGCGGGAACCAAAAGGGGACGCTGCGGCTGCATGGGCCGGGAATCGAACCCGGGCCTCCCGCGTGGCAGGCGAGAATTCTACCACTGAACCACCCATGCACCGATGGCCGCCGGCGCCCGGCGCTGCCCCAGCGGCGCTCGCCGCCAACCGCCGGACCCTGGTCACTGCTCGCCCCGTGGGCATGTGCTCCATTTGAGCAGGAGGCCGACGGGCCACCTGAATGAGAGGCTCCGGGCACGCTGGCGACCCCAGGGCGCGAGGCGGTCGGAAGCACCGAGGGACGAGGGACGGAGGGACGCAGGCGTGCTCGGCCCGTCCCGCGCTTTCTCTGCCGTCCACGGCCGCCGCGAGACTGTCGGTGTCGCCAGAGGAAGCCAGGAGCCGAAGCGGCCTGGCCCGCGCCCGAATCCCAGTCAGGGCAGGCGAGGCGTGGCCGCTGCGGCTGAGCGCCGACGTTCCTCTCAGCAGCCGCCCGGCCCCGACGCACAGCCCCTCTGGCGGCTGGCTTTCTTGCTGGTGCGGGGCGTGCGAGGGCGGGCGGGGGCAGGGATCGGAGCTCGGGGCTGTGCAGGGACCGCGAGCGTGGGAGATGGACACCGGGCACCGCCGCCGCCGCCGCCGCCGCCGCCGCCGCCGTCGCCGAGCGGCGCTCAGGCCACAAGACCAAAGGTGTCTGAGCCTCGCTTCTGCGCTCTGGCCCACCCCTCTCCCGCGGGGTCCCGCTCTGCTGCGTTGGTTGTGAGGAGAAGCACTTGGGCAGACTGGCTGCTGGCTCGCGGACAGCCCGGTGAGGGAGGGAGCGCGCCAGGGTGTGGTTGGGTCCGGCCGGAGCAGCGGCTTCCCCGAGGGACTTGCGCTGTGGCGCCGAGGTGGGTGGCCCGGGCTGGGGGCCGGACGTCTGTGGTGGGTGACAGGGCATCCAGGGCTTCCGCTCACTACTCACTGGAGCACCGTTCCCGGGAGCGACTCCTGCGCCAGGCCCCGTGCAGGGAGGGCCCCCTGTTGGCTGGCCAGCAGGAGGCTGGGCTGCACGCGGCCCGGCAGGCAGGCAGGCAGGCAGGCAGGCAGGCAGGCAGGCAGGTAGGCAGGTGTGGTCCGGCCAAGGTCCCAAGGCGAAAAAGCACCGAGGGCACGCACCACAGGCCGGCAAGACGGTGTGGCTGTGGAGGGAATGGAATGGGCAGGCGGGCCGTTGGGGCTGGCGGGAAGGACAGGATGTTGGAAAGAGGGAGAGCTGCTGGTGGCGGAAGTGGAAGAAAGGCTGTGAGAGCGAGTCCGCTGTTCACCGGGCCGAAGTCGGAGGGCGGGCCAGGCGTGGACGGGCTTTCCACACGCGGCCGTTCTGCGTGTGGCGGTGGGGGCGGGGTGGAGCGTGGGAGTGGGAGTGGGAGGGAGGGACGAAGGCAGGCAGGCAGGCAGGCAGGCAGGCAGGCAGGCAGGCAGGAAAACCAGCAGCAGCAGCAGCAGCCGCAAGCAGGTGAGGAAAGATGGGCTGCGAAGGACTGAAGGTTTTTCTGGTGGGGGTGCAGGTAGGAGGGGGCTTAGGAGCTGGCCCCTGGGGAGGGCGTTTGTCCGGAAAGCCAGTCGCCGGAGGGTTCCTAGTGCGCCGTTTCTGCCAGGCCCGCGGCCGTGGCTGAGAAGGTCCCGCGTCTGAGAGGCGTGGATGTCCGGGCCGGAGTTTGGAGAGGCCGCAAGAGTGCAGGGCGCGAACGGACTGGAAGGCAGTAAAGCGCTGCCATAGGGCCGGGTGCGTTTGTCGGGCGGGCCAAAAGGCTGGCTTGTCAGGAGTGGGATTCGAACCCACGCCTCCAGGGGAGACTGCGACCTGAACGCAGCGCCTTAGACCGCTCGGCCATCCTGACGGCGGGCCTGGGCGTGCGCGTGGCCGCTGGGCTGGCTGGGACCCGACGCGACGCGAACCCCGGTGCCCTTGGCGGGGCGCGGTGCTCCGCGCCAGGCGCGCGGCCGTCTGGGTGAGCGACAGAACGGGCGCGCGGCGGCCGACGGGGAGCACGGCCAGACGACGCGCCTGGCTGCGCCGCGGTGGCGCCCTCGCCCACCCCTGGCCCCGGACGCAGCCGGGCCGCGTCGGGCCAGCCCCTGCCGCCGACCCCCACCCGCGCGTCTCCTCGCCGGCCATGGCCCGGCGCGCGCCCACCCCCTCCTCGCAGCCTTGCTTTCCGTCTCGGGCCCCCTCCACCCGGCGCGATCCCCGCGTCGGAGGCAGTAGGCAGCGCGCACTCGGAGTTTTCAGGGCCACGCGGGTCCGGGTCCCTGTCGGGGTCGGGGGCTGCTGCTTTGGAGGACGCGGTTGGTGTGGCGTTGGGTCGGGTCGGGTCGGGCACGAGCCGGGCGCCCGTGGTGGGCAGGGGGCCGGAGGGCAGGGGGAGGCGTCGGCAGGCAGCCCGAGAGCGGCCGGGCGCGGGGGCGGTGGCCGCCGTCCTCGTTAGTATAGTGGTGAGTATCCCCGCCTGTCACGCGGGAGACCGGGGTTCGATTCCCCGACGGGGAGGCAACACGCCCTCTTTTGGTGGCTGGCGCCGCTCTCTGTCCTGCCGCCTGGCTCCCAAGGGCCCTTCTTCTCCTCCCTCCGCCCTCCGCCCTCCAGCGAGGCGCAGGGCGCCAGCGCGTGCCCAGCCTGCCCACCCTCGCCCCCCTCCAGCCACCCAGCCCTTCCTCCTCGCCGGGCGCTCAGTCGCCAGGGCCGAGCGACGGCCTCCTCTGGACCCCACAAGCGCCCGATGACATTGCGGCCCGCCCCAAGTGGCTGTCTCAGGGGGCTCCTTGCGTCGCGACGCACAGCTGCGCAGCTATGCACAGCGGCATAGGTGCACAGCTGCCGGGACGGGTGGGAGGCGGATGAGTGCCGTCCCCCTGTCGGTGCGGGGAGTGGCCTGGCCCAGCGCCCGGTGGAGAAGGGCTTTGGCGAGCCGGGGGCTGGAAGACGCGTGCCCCGGGGGCGGGGGCGGGCCGCGGCGTGGAGCGGAGGGCCCTGGAGCAGCAAGGCAGCGAGAGCGCCCCCCTGAGGCGGTCGGGCCGGTGGCCGAGGGCAGCTTCGTAGGGCTGGCGCGGGTGGGGCGCCGGGGAGCCTTGGTGGCGCCTGTGACGTCACAGAGCTGCCGGCCGGCGGGGCGTCGGGGCAGGGCTGCTCCAAGCGGCGGCGGCGGCGGCGGCGGCGGCTGAGGAGGAGGAGGAGGAGGAGGACGAGGAGGAGGACGAGGAAGAGAAAGGGGAGTAGGAGGAGGAAGAGAAGGAGGAGGAGGAGGAGGAGGAGGAGGAGGAGGAGAAGGAGGAGAAGGCGGCGGCGACGAGAGTGCGCTCGGGCGAGCCCGGTGCCGGCGTCTCGGGGCGGCCCGGGCTGTGCAGCGTTGGTGGTATAGTGGTGAGCATAGCTGCCTTCCAAGCAGTTGACCCGGGTTCGATTCCCGGCCAACGCAGCGGGCTGACCTTTTACCGAGCTCCACGGGCGGCCGGCCGGCCGGGGGCCTGTGAGGGAGAGCTGGGAGCAGGGAGCTAGCTGGCCCCAGCGGCTTTTCTTGTGTGTGCGAGAAGCAGGCGCGCAGTGTTCTGAGGGCGCTGCAAGCAGGAAGGACGGTAGGACACGTGGATTGCCAGGGGCGGCGCGTGGCTGGACTTGGAAAGGCCGGGTCTTGGCGCCAAGGTGGCGCCGAGCGGGTGCTATGGGTCCAGCAGGAGCAGTGGTAGAGCCTGACGCTCCCTGGTGGTCTAGTGGTTAGGATTCGGCGCTCTCACCGCCGCGGCCCGGGTTCGATTCCCGGTCAGGGAAGCCTTTCTTCTGCCTCTCTACCTCCCACCGTCCACATCCCACTTTTAGGCCACGCTTGCTCCGCGGCCTCGGCGCCCCGACAAGAGCCGCCCGGTGCCCTGCACCTCCAGCCCAAGCCCTGCCAGGCAACCTCCACCCTCCCTCCCCGGCCAAACCTTTTGGCCGCACTGGCGCGCGCCCACTCGAGGCCTTCGACGTCCCGTGTCTTCCTTTTCGGACGCTTGCCTCAGCCCCAAACACGAGTGGCCGGGGCCGCGCCTCTCGCCGCCGTGGCCGTGGCCACGAGCAAACGCCCCCGCCTGTGTCTGGACTCTCCATCAGCACTGCTTTTCCCCCACGGCGACAGCGGCGGCAGCGCCGACGGCGACGGCGGTGTCACACGCGGTGCCTTCTAACAAAGCCGGATCCCCTGTGGAAAGGAGCACCGGTGGGCAGACGGGTGCTTCGCACCACCGCAGCAGGTTTCCTGAACGCCCTTGCCGGTGCCGTGGGGGTGGCTGACAGTGTGGGATGAAGGTGTTTGTGGCCGCGGTCGGTGGCCACCCCACGCGGGTTAGGGAACGGAGCAGAAGGACCCCATGGAGAGAGGGCGGCGGTGGGCCGCGTGCTGGGAGGTGCGAGGAAGGGCCTGGGGTGTCTGGGTGGAGCGCGGGCAGGAGCGGGAGGTGTTGGGCTGGCGGGGACCTGGCCCGGGAGAGCGGCTGGCCACTCAGGCAGGGGCTCAGCAGAAGCTTGGGGGTGGTGGCAGCACCTGGCCCGGCACGTGTGTACGGGTGGGTCAGATCAGGGGCCGGGGTGGGCCTGGAGTAGGAGTGCGTCTGAGGAGCACTGGCGGAAGTGAGACTTCCGGGCAGGACATGTGACAGTCGGGCCTGGGATACAAGGGGAAGGTGGCGGGGAGAGGGGTCCGAGCCGGCAGGCTGGGGGGAAGGGCGGGGTGTGTGAGTGGGCTGTGGGGCGAGGAAGACGGTGGGAGAGGACCCCTTCGCGGTGGGGTGGCGGGTGAGCGCGCCAGACTGGTGTGCTGTGCGGCAAGGTGGTCAGGCTAACCAGTGGGTTGGGACTGGGGGCGGTGGGTAGGAGGCAGGCAAGAGAAGAGCAGAAACGGAGCGCGCCTCAGGGGCTAGGCGGGGTCCGAATGGGGTGGGGGCATTCTACTGCCCCAGAGACATATACATCACCTCTCATCGGGAGAAACCATCCGGTCTCAGGTGTGTGTGGCGGCGGGGGTGGGGGGAGGAGGGGTTGAGGTTGAAAGAGGCCAAAGGAGAGGTCCCCTATGATCCAGCAATCCCACTCCTGGGTACGTACCCGGCAATGATGAAACAAGAGTGCAAAAAGGCACAAGCACCTCCACGTTCACAGCGGCACTATTTGCAGTAGCCAAGACACGGGAAAAAACCCAAGTGCCCGTCAACGGGTGGCTAGTACAAGAAGAGGTGGTATATATGTACTATGGGATATTACTCAGCCATTAATAAAAAAGAATGAAATATTGCCATTTGCCGCAACAAGAATGCTCCCAGAGAATATTACACTTAGTGAAGTAGGTCCGACAGAGAAGCACAAAGATATGTGGAATCTAAAAAGTACTACCAATGAATCTATGTGCAAAACAGAAACAGACTCACAGACCTAGAAGACACAGTGATGGTTACCCGAGGTAAAAAGGAGGGGTGGAGGGATAAATTAGGAGCTCGATGAACAGATACACAGTACTTCATATAAAGGAGATAAGCAACAAGGATTTCCAGAATAACGCAGGGAGTGATAGTCAATATCCTGCAATAACCTGTAGTGGAAATCAATCTGAAACAATATTAGACATGGAAAACAGTATCCCCCTTGCTGTACACCTGAAACTAACTCAATATTGTTAATCAACTCTTCTTCTTAAACCACGAGTACTAGTACTTATAAGTAAGTAAGTAAGTAAATAAATAAAAACAACGACCAAAATAAACAGGAGAAACATGAGCCATCAGATGATCCAGCAATCCCCGTCGTGGGTACACATCCGCCAAAGAGAAAAACTGTTGTTTGAAGAGATCCACGCACCCCCGTGTTTGCAGCAGCACTGTGTGCCGCAGCCAAGACATAGAAAAAACCCATGTGCCCATCAACAGTTGGCTGACAGGAAAAGATGCGGTATATATGTACTGTGGAATATTACTCAGCCATTTCAGAAAACGAAATATTGCCATTTGCCACAATAAGGATGGTCCTAGAGAACATTACACTTAGCGAAGTAAGTCTGACAGAGAAGCACAAACATACGTGGAATCTAAAACATAATAGAAAAGAAGGTATGTGCAAAAGAGAAACAGACTCACAGACATAGGAAACACACTGATGGTTCCCCGAGGAGAACGGGAGGGGTGGAGGCATAAATTAGGAGCTGCGATGAACAGATACACCGTACTTCATATAAAAGACATAAGCAACAAGGATTTCCAGAATAACACCGGGAATGATATTCAATATCCTGTAGTAAACTGTAATGGAAAGCAATCTGAAACAATATTAGACATGGAAGACAGTATCCGCTTTGCTGTGCACCTGAAACTAACTCAATATCGTTAATCAACTTTTCTTCCAAAATTACAGCTACTAGTTCTTATAAGTAAATGAATAAGTAAATATTAAATGCATAAATAAAAACAACACACTAAATAAATAGGTGGAATACGAGCTCCCATATGATCCAGCCCTCCCCATCGTGGGTACACATCGGCAAAGGAGAGAAACTGTCATTTGCAGAGATCCATGCACCCCCACGTTCACAGCAGCACTACGGGCCACAGCCAAGACATGGACAAAACCCAAGTGCCCATCAACCGGTGGCTGGCACAGGAAGACGTGGTACGTATGTACTGTGGAATATTACTCAGCCATACAAAAGAGTGAGATATTGCCATTTGCACCGATAAGGATGGACCTAGAGTATACTCCACTTAGCGACGTAAGTCAGGCAGAGAAGCACAAAGATATGTGGAATCTAAACCGTACTACAAACGGATGTATGTGCCAAAGAGCAACGGACTCACAGACATGGAAAACACACTGTTCGTTACCCAAGGGGAAAGTGTAGGGCAGGGAAGAATCCGGAGCTGCGATTAACAGAGGGGAAATACTATACATAAAGCACAGAAGCAACAAGGATTTGCCGTACAGCACAGGGAACTGTATTCATATGTCGTGATAACGTATAATGGAAAATAACCTGGAAAAGGACATATAACTGAATCACTTGGCTGTACACCTGAAAGTAACCCAGTATTGTAAATCAACCGTACTGCTACGAAAAGGAGACGAAGACGAAGGGGGAAAAAAGGAGGGCAACGGGACAGAGGCAAGGGCAGGATCCTTGACAACGTAGGATTTGGAAAGGATCGGGGGAAAAGTGGGGAGATAGGGGGTGGGATGGGGGTGTCTGTGGGAGTAGGGTGGAGGCTGAGGTGGTGGTGCCGGTGGTGCTGTCCCGAGGGCTGACGCTGTTGGTGGGAGCAGAGGTTCAGGGGAGGGGGTGGTGTTTGTCGTGCTGATGGTGGTGGTGGCAGTAGTGGTGGAGGAGCGGGCCGGTGTTGGAAACGTATTTCTGTCGAGGGTCAGAACATGAATCTAGAGTGCAGTCTGCGATGATAGTGTGGACTTCTTTTTGAACTCCTCGTGCAAGTGGACGCTTTGGGGACTCTCCAGGAAAATGGGATGTATCACTCCCAGAGGTGGCAACTTCCTTGCTCCTGGTTGTGCAAACATAGTATAACTTTCGCAGTGCGGGCAGAGTGAGGCAGAGAGCTTGGAAACGTGGCGAAAGGTGAAGAGGTTGGGCTGTGCGGGTGCCAGTGTGGGGTGTTCCTTACAGCGAGAAGCGTGACACAAGCGGGGTCGGGGTAAGGACGAGAGCAAGGACAAGGAAGGGGTCTGGGCGTAAGAGTGGCTGAGCCCGCAAGGTGTCAGGTCCTGGAGGCGTGGCTCCCGGGTGTGTGTGGGGTGGGGGCGTCTGCGTGGGAAGGACAGGGGCCGGAAGGTGCGGTGGTGAGCGAGCTGTTGCAGGACCGGTGCCTTGAGTGTGGCAGCGGGGAAGCCCAGCTCCGCTGTGGGGCTGCGGGAACCAAAAGGGGACGCTGCGGCTGCATGGGCCGGGAATCGAACCCGGGCCTCCCGCGTGGCAGGCGAGAATTCTACCACTGAACCACCCATGCACCGATGGCCGCCGGCGCCCGGCGCTGCCCCAGCGGCGCTCGCCGCCAACCGCCGGACCCTGGTCACTGCTCGCCCCGTGGGCATGTGCTCCATTTGAGCAGGAGGCCGACGGGCCACCTGAATGAGAGGCTCCGGGCACGCTGGCGACCCCAGGGCGCGAGGCGGTCGGAAGCACCGAGGGACGAGGGACGGAGGGACGCAGGCGTGCTCGGCCCGTCCCGCGCTTTCTCTGCCGTCCACGGCCGCCGCGAGACTGTCGGTGTCGCCAGAGGAAGCCAGGAGCCGAAGCGGCCTGGCCCGCGCCCGAATCCCAGTCAGGGCAGGCGAGGCGTGGCCGCTGCGGCTGAGCGCCGACGTTCCTCTCAGCAGCCGCCCGGCCCCGACGCACAGCCCCTCTGGCGGCTGGCTTTCTTGCTGGTGCGGGGCGTGCGAGGGCGGGCGGGGGCAGGGATCGGAGCTCGGGGCTGTGCAGGGACCGCGAGCGTGGGAGATGGACACCGGGCACCGCCGCCGCCGCCGCCGCCGCCGCCGCCGCCGTCGCCGAGCGGCGCTCAGGCCACAAGACCAAAGGTGTCTGAGCCTCGCTTCTGCGCTCTGGCCCACCCCTCTCCCGCGGGGTCCCGCTCTGCTGCGTTGGTTGTGAGGAGAAGCACTTGGGCAGACTGGCTGCTGGCTCGCGGACAGCCCGGTGAGGGAGGGAGCGCGCCAGGGTGTGGTTGGGTCCGGCCGGAGCAGCGGCTTCCCCGAGGGACTTGCGCTGTGGCGCCGAGGTGGGTGGCCCGGGCTGGGGGCCGGACGTCTGTGGTGGGTGACAGGGCATCCAGGGCTTCCGCTCACTACTCACTGGAGCACCGTTCCCGGGAGCGACTCCTGCGCCAGGCCCCGTGCAGGGAGGGCCCCCTGTTGGCTGGCCAGCAGGAGGCTGGGCTGCACGCGGCCCGGCAGGCAGGCAGGCAGGCAGGCAGGCAGGCAGGCAGGTAGGCAGGTGTGGTCCGGCCAAGGTCCCAAGGCGAAAAAGCACCGAGGGCACGCACCACAGGCCGGCAAGACGGTGTGGCTGTGGAGGGAATGGAATGGGCAGGCGGGCCGTTGGGGCTGGTGGGAAGGACAGGATGTTGGAAAGAGGGAGAGCTGCTGGTGGCGGAAGTGGAAGAAAGGCTGTGAGAGCGAGTCCGCTGTTCACCGGGCCGAAGTCGGAGGGCGGGCCAGGCGTGGACGGGCTTTCCACACGCGGCCGTTCTGCGTGTGGCGGTGGGGGCGGGGTGGAGCGTGGGAGTGGGAGTGGGAGGGAGGGACGAAGGCAGGCAGGCAGGCAGGCAGGCAGGCAGGCAGGCAGGCAGGAAAACCAGCAGCAGCAGCAGCAGCCGCAAGCAGGTGAGGAAAGATGGGCTGCGAAGGACTGAAGGTTTTTCTGGTGGGGGTGCAGGTAGGAGGGGGCTTAGGAGCTGGCCCCTGGGGAGGGCGTTTGTCCGGAAAGCCAGTCGCCGGAGGGTTCCTAGTGCGCCGTTTCTGCCAGGCCCGCGGCCGTGGCTGAGAAGGTCCCGCGTCTGAGAGGCGTGGATGTCCGGGCCGGAGTTTGGAGAGGCCGCAAGAGTGCAGGGCGCGAACGGACTGGAAGGCAGTAAAGCGCTGCCATAGGGCCGGGTGCGTTTGTCGGGCGGGCCAAAAGGCTGGCTTGTCAGGAGTGGGATTCGAACCCACGCCTCCAGGGGAGACTGCGACCTGAACGCAGCGCCTTAGACCGCTCGGCCATCCTGACGGCGGGCCTGGGCGTGCGCGTGGCCGCTGGGCTGGCTGGGACCCGACGCGACGCGAACCCCGGTGCCCTTGGCGGGGCGCGGTGCTCCGCGCCAGGCGCGCGGCCGTCTGGGTGAGCGACAGAACGGGCGCGCGGCGGCCGACGGGGAGCACGGCCAGACGACGCGCCTGGCTGCGCCGCGGTGGCGCCCTCGCCCACCCCTGGCCCCGGACGCAGCCGGGCCGCGTCGGGCCAGCCCCTGCCGCCGACCCCCACCCGCGCGTCTCCTCGCCGGCCATGGCCCGGCGCGCGCCCACCCCCTCCTCGCAGCCTTGCTTTCCGTCTCGGGCCCCCTCCACCCGGCGCGATCCCCGCGTCGGAGGCAGTAGGCAGCGCGCACTCGGAGTTTTCAGGGCCACGCGGGTCCGGGTCCCTGTCGGGGTCGGGGGCTGCTGCTTTGGAGGACGCGGTTGGTGTGGCGTTGGGTCGGGTCGGGTCGGGCACGAGCCGGGCGCCCGTGGTGGGCAGGGGGCCGGAGGGCAGGGGGAGGCGTCGGCAGGCAGCCCGAGAGCGGCCGGGCGCGGGGGCGGTGGCCGCCGTCCTCGTTAGTATAGTGGTGAGTATCCCCGCCTGTCACGCGGGAGACCGGGGTTCGATTCCCCGACGGGGAGGCAACACGCCCTCTTTTGGTGGCTGGCGCCGCTCTCTGTCCTGCCGCCTGGCTCCCAAGGGCCCTTCTTCTCCTCCCTCCGCCCTCCGCCCTCCAGCGAGGCGCAGGGCGCCAGCGCGTGCCCAGCCTGCCCACCCTCGCCCCCCTCCAGCCACCCAGCCCTTCCTCCTCGCCGGGCGCTCAGTCGCCAGGGCCGAGCGACGGCCTCCTCTGGACCCCACAAGCGCCCGATGACATTGCGGCCCGCCCCAAGTGGCTGTCTCAGGGGGCTCCTTGCGTCGCGACGCACAGCTGCGCAGCTATGCACAGCGGCATAGGTGCACAGCTGCCGGGACGGGTGGGAGGCGGATGAGTGCCGTCCCCCTGTCGGTGCGGGGAGTGGCCTGGCCCAGCGCCCGGTGGAGAAGGGCTTTGGCGAGCCGGGGGCTGGAAGACGCGTGCCCCGGGGGCGGGGGCGGGCCGCGGCGTGGAGCGGAGGGCCCTGGAGCAGCAAGGCAGCGAGAGCGCCCCCCTGAGGCGGTCGGGCCGGTGGCCGAGGGCAGCTTCGTAGGGCTGGCGCGGGTGGGGCGCCGGGGAGCCTTGGTGGCGCCTGTGACGTCACAGAGCTGCCGGCCGGCGGGGCGTCGGGGCAGGGCTGCTCCAAGCGGCGGCGGCGGCGGCGGCGGCGGCTGAGGAGGAGGAGGAGGAGGAGGACGAGGAGGAGGACGAGGAAGAGAAAGGGGAGTAGGAGGAGGAAGAGAAGGAGGAGGAGGAGGAGGAGGAGGAGGAGGAGGAGAAGGAGGAGAAGGCGGCGGCGACGAGAGTGCGCTCGGGCGAGCCCGGTGCCGGCGTCTCGGGGCGGCCCGGGCTGTGCAGCGTTGGTGGTATAGTGGTGAGCATAGCTGCCTTCCAAGCAGTTGACCCGGGTTCGATTCCCGGCCAACGCAGCGGGCTGACCTTTTACCGAGCTCCACGGGCGGCCGGCCGGCCGGGGGCCTGTGAGGGAGAGCTGGGAGCAGGGAGCTAGCTGGCCCCAGCGGCTTTTCTTGTGTGTGCGAGAAGCAGGCGCGCAGTGTTCTGAGGGCGCTGCAAGCAGGAAGGACGGTAGGACACGTGGATTGCCAGGGGCGGCGCGTGGCTGGACTTGGAAAGGCCGGGTCTTGGCGCCAAGGTGGCGCCGAGCGGGTGCTATGGGTCCAGCAGGAGCAGTGGTAGAGCCTGACGCTCCCTGGTGGTCTAGTGGTTAGGATTCGGCGCTCTCACCGCCGCGGCCCGGGTTCGATTCCCGGTCAGGGAAGCCTTTCTTCTGCCTCTCTACCTCCCACCGTCCACATCCCACTTTTAGGCCACGCTTGCTCCGCGGCCTCGGCGCCCCGACAAGAGCCGCCCGGTGCCCTGCACCTCCAGCCCAAGCCCTGCCAGGCAACCTCCACCCTCCCTCCCCGGCCAAACCTTTTGGCCGCACTGGCGCGCGCCCACTCGAGGCCTTCGACGTCCCGTGTCTTCCTTTTCGGACGCTTGCCTCAGCCCCAAACACGAGTGGCCGGGGCCGCGCCTCTCGCCGCCGTGGCCGTGGCCACGAGCAAACGCCCCCGCCTGTGTCTGGACTCTCCATCAGCACTGCTTTTCCCCCACGGCGACAGCGGCGGCAGCGCCGACGGCGACGGCGGTGTCACACGCGGTGCCTTCTAACAAAGCCGGATCCCCTGTGGAAAGGAGCACCGGTGGGCAGACGAGTGCTTCGCACCACCGCAGCAGGTTTCCTGAACGCCCTTGCCGGTGCCGTGGGGGTGGCTGACAGTGTGGGATGAAGGTGTTTGTGGCCGCGGTCGGTGGCCACCCCACGCGGGTTAGGGAACGGAGCAGAAGGACCCCATGGAGAGAGGGCGGCGGTGGGCCGCGTGCTGGGAGGTGCGAGGAAGGGCCTGGGGTGTCTGGGTGGAGCGCGGGCAGGAGCGGGAGGTGTTGGGCTGGCGGGGACCTGGCCCGGGAGAGCGGCTGGCCACTCAGGCAGGGGCTCAGCAGAAGCTTGGGGGTGGTGGCAGCACCTGGCCCGGCACGTGTGTACGGGTGGGTCAGATCAGGGGCCGGGGTGGGCCTGGAGTAGGAGTGCGTCTGAGGAGCACTGGCGGAAGTGAGACTTCCGGGCAGGACATGTGACAGTCGGGCCTGGGATACAAGGGGAAGGTGGCGGGGAGAGGGGTCCGAGCCGGCAGGCTGGGGGGAAGGGCGGGGTGTGTGAGTGGGCTGTGGGGCGAGGAAGACGGTGGGAGAGGACCCCTTCGCGGTGGGGTGGCGGGTGAGCGCGCCAGACTGGTGTGCTGTGCGGCAAGGTGGTCAGGCTAACCAGTGGGTTGGGACTGGGGGCGGTGGGTAGGAGGCAGGCAAGAGAAGAGCAGAAACGGAGCGCGCCTCAGGGGCTAGGCGGGGTCCGAATGGGGTGGGGGCATTCTACTGCCCCAGAGACATATACATCACCTCTCATCGGGAGAAACCATCCGGTCTCAGGTGTGTGTGGCGGCGGGGGTGGGGGGAGGAGGGGTTGAGGTTGAAAGAGGCCAAAGGAGAGGTCCCCTATGATCCAGCAATCCCACTCCTGGGTACGTACCCGGCAATGACGAAACAAGAGTGCAAAAAGGCACAAGCACCTCCACGTTCACAGCGGCACTATTTGCAGTAGCCAAGACACGGGAAAAAACCCAAGTGCCCGTCAACGGGTGGCTAGTACAAGAAGAGGTGGTATATATGTACTATGGGATATTACTCAGCCATTAATAAAAAAGAATGAAATATTGCCATTTGCCGCAACAAGAATGCTCCCAGAGAATATTACACTTAGTGAAGTAGGTCCGACAGAGAAGCACAAAGATATGTGGAATCTAAAAAGTACTACCAATGAATCTATGTGCAAAACAGAAACAGACTCACAGACCTAGAAGACACAGTGATGGTTACCCGAGGTAAAAAGGAGGGGTGGAGGGATAAATTAGGAGCTCGATGAACAGATACACAGTACTTCATATAAAGGAGATAAGCAACAAGGATTTCCAGAATAACGCAGGGAGTGATAGTCAATATCCTGCAATAACCTGTAGTGGAAATCAATCTGAAACAATATTAGACATGGAAAACAGTATCCCCCTTGCTGTACACCTGAAACTAACTCAATATTGTTAATCAACTCTTCTTCTTAAACCACGAGTACTAGTACTTATAAGTAAGTAAGTAAGTAAATAAATAAAAACAACGACCAAAATAAACAGGAGAAACATGAGCCATCAGATGATCCAGCAATCCCCGTCGTGGGTACACATCCGCCAAAGAGAAAAACTGTTGTTTGAAGAGATCCACGCACCCCCGTGTTTGCAGCAGCACTGTGTGCCGCAGCCAAGACATAGAAAAAACCCATGTGCCCATCAACAGTTGGCTGACAGGAAAAGATGCGGTATATATGTACTGTGGAATATTACTCAGCCATTTCAGAAAACGAAATATTGCCATTTGCCACAATAAGGATGGTCCTAGAGAACATTACACTTAGCGAAGTAAGTCTGACAGAGAAGCACAAACATACGTGGAATCTAAAACATAATAGAAAAGAAGGTATGTGCAAAAGAGAAACAGACTCACAGACATAGGAAACACACTGATGGTTCCCCGAGGAGAACGGGAGGGGTGGAGGCATAAATTAGGAGCTGCGATGAACAGATACACCGTACTTCATATAAAAGACATAAGCAACAAGGATTTCCAGAATAACACCGGGAATGATATTCAATATCCTGTAGTAAACTGTAATGGAAAGCAATCTGAAACAATATTAGACATGGAAGACAGTATCCGCTTTGCTGTGCACCTGAAACTAACTCAATATCGTTAATCAACTTTTCTTCCAAAATTACAGCTACTAGTTCTTATAAGTAAATGAATAAGTAAATATTAAATGCATAAATAAAAACAACACACTAAATAAATAGGTGGAATACGAGCTCCCATATGATCCAGCCCTCCCCATCGTGGGTACACATCGGCAAAGGAGAGAAACTGTCATTTGCAGAGATCCATGCACCCCCACGTTCACAGCAGCACTACGGGCCACAGCCAAGACATGGACAAAACCCAAGTGCCCATCAACCGGTGGCTGGCACAGGAAGACGTGGTACGTATGTACTGTGGAATATTACTCAGCCATACAAAAGAGTGAGATATTGCCATTTGCACCGATAAGGATGGACCTAGAGTATACTCCACTTAGCGACGTAAGTCAGGCAGAGAAGCACAAAGATATGTGGAATCTAAACCGTACTACAAACGGATGTATGTGCCAAAGAGCAACGGACTCACAGACATGGAAAACACACTGTTCGTTACCCAAGGGGAAAGTGTAGGGCAGGGAAGAATCCGGAGCTGCGATTAACAGAGGGGAAATACTATACATAAAGCACAGAAGCAACAAGGATTTGCCGTACAGCACAGGGAACTGTATTCATATGTCGTGATAACGTATAATGGAAAATAACCTGGAAAAGGACATATAACTGAATCACTTGGCTGTACACCTGAAAGTAACCCAGTATTGTAAATCAACCGTACTGCTACGAAAAGGAGACGAAGACGAAGGGGGAAAAAAGGAGGGCAACGGGACAGAGGCAAGGGCAGGATCCTTGACAACGTAGGATTTGGAAAGGATCGGGGGAAAAGTGGGGAGATAGGGGGTGGGATGGGGGTGTCTGTGGGAGTAGGGTGGAGGCTGAGGTGGTGGTGCCGGTGGTGCTGTCCCGAGGGCTGACGCTGTTGGTGGGAGCAGAGGTTCAGGGGAGGGGGTGGTGTTTGTCGTGCTGATGGTGGTGGTGGCAGTAGTGGTGGAGGAGCGGGCCGGTGTTGGAAACGTATTTCTGTCGAGGGTCAGAACATGAATCTAGAGTGCAGTCTGCGATGATAGTGTGGACTTCTTTTTGAACTCCTCGTGCAAGTGGACGCTTTGGGGACTCTCCAGGAAAATGGGATGTATCACTCCCAGAGGTGGCAACTTCCTTGCTCCTGGTTGTGCAAACATAGTATAACTTTCGCAGTGCGGGCAGAGTGAGGCAGAGAGCTTGGAAACGTGGCGAAAGGTGAAGAGGTTGGGCTGTGCGGGTGCCAGTGTGGGGTGTTCCTTACAGCGAGAAGCGTGACACAAGCGGGGTCGGGGTAAGGACGAGAGCAAGGACAAGGAAGGGGTCTGGGCGTAAGAGTGGCTGAGCCCGCAAGGTGTCAGGTCCTGGAGGCGTGGCTCCCGGGTGTGTGTGGGGTGGGGGCGTCTGCGTGGGAAGGACAGGGGCCGGAAGGTGCGGTGGTGAGCGAGCTGTTGCAGGACCGGTGCCTTGAGTGTGGCAGCGGGGAAGCCCAGCTCCGCTGTGGGGCTGCGGGAACCAAAAGGGGACGCTGCGGCTGCATGGGCCGGGAATCGAACCCGGGCCTCCCGCGTGGCAGGCGAGAATTCTACCACTGAACCACCCATGCACCGATGGCCGCCGGCGCCCGGCGCTGCCCCAGCGGCGCTCGCCGCCAACCGCCGGACCCTGGTCACTGCTCGCCCCGTGGGCATGTGCTCCATTTGAGCAGGAGGCCGACGGGCCACCTG
>NW_026871773.1:0-20000 GCF_028564815.1 Eubalaena glacialis | reverse complement strand
GAGGTGGTATATATGTACTATGGGATATTACTCAGCCATTAATAAAAAAGAATGAAATATTGCCATTTGCCGCAACAAGAATGCTCCCAGAGAATATTACACTTAGTGAAGTAGGTCCGACAGAGAAGCACAAAGATATGTGGAATCTAAAAAGTACTACCAATGAATCTATGTGCAAAACAGAAACAGACTCACAGACCTAGAAGACACAGTGATGGTTACCCGAGGTAAAAAGGAGGGGTGGAGGGATAAATTAGGAGCTCGATGAACAGATACACAGTACTTCATATAAAGGAGATAAGCAACAAGGATTTCCAGAATAACGCAGGGAGTGATAGTCAATATCCTGCAATAACCTGTAGTGGAAATCAATCTGAAACAATATTAGACATGGAAAACAGTATCCCCCTTGCTGTACACCTGAAACTAACTCAATATTGTTAATCAACTCTTCTTCTTAAACCACGAGTACTAGTACTTATAAGTAAGTAAGTAAGTAAATAAATAAAAACAACGACCAAAATAAACAGGAGAAACATGAGCCATCAGATGATCCAGCAATCCCCGTCGTGGGTACACATCCGCCAAAGAGAAAAACTGTTGTTTGAAGAGATCCACGCACCCCCGTGTTTGCAGCAGCACTGTGTGCCGCAGCCAAGACATAGAAAAAACCCATGTGCCCATCAACAGTTGGCTGACAGGAAAAGATGCGGTATATATGTACTGTGGAATATTACTCAGCCATTTCAGAAAACGAAATATTGCCATTTGCCACAATAAGGATGGTCCTAGAGAACATTACACTTAGCGAAGTAAGTCTGACAGAGAAGCACAAACATACGTGGAATCTAAAACATAATAGAAAAGAAGGTATGTGCAAAAGAGAAACAGACTCACAGACATAGGAAACACACTGATGGTTCCCCGAGGAGAACGGGAGGGGTGGAGGCATAAATTAGGAGCTGCGATGAACAGATACACCGTACTTCATATAAAAGACATAAGCAACAAGGATTTCCAGAATAACACCGGGAATGATATTCAATATCCTGTAGTAAACTGTAATGGAAAGCAATCTGAAACAATATTAGACATGGAAGACAGTATCCGCTTTGCTGTGCACCTGAAACTAACTCAATATCGTTAATCAACTTTTCTTCCAAAATTACAGCTACTAGTTCTTATAAGTAAATGAATAAGTAAATATTAAATGCATAAATAAAAACAACACACTAAATAAATAGGTGGAATACGAGCTCCCATATGATCCAGCCCTCCCCATCGTGGGTACACATCGGCAAAGGAGAGAAACTGTCATTTGCAGAGATCCATGCACCCCCACGTTCACAGCAGCACTACGGGCCACAGCCAAGACATGGACAAAACCCAAGTGCCCATCAACCGGTGGCTGGCACAGGAAGACGTGGTACGTATGTACTGTGGAATATTACTCAGCCATACAAAAGAGTGAGATATTGCCATTTGCACCGATAAGGATGGACCTAGAGTATACTCCACTTAGCGACGTAAGTCAGGCAGAGAAGCACAAAGATATGTGGAATCTAAACCGTACTACAAACGGATGTATGTGCCAAAGAGCAACGGACTCACAGACATGGAAAACACACTGTTCGTTACCCAAGGGGAAAGTGTAGGGCAGGGAAGAATCCGGAGCTGCGATTAACAGAGGGGAAATACTATACATAAAGCACAGAAGCAACAAGGATTTGCCGTACAGCACAGGGAACTGTATTCATATGTCGTGATAACGTATAATGGAAAATAACCTGGAAAAGGACATATAACTGAATCACTTGGCTGTACACCTGAAAGTAACCCAGTATTGTAAATCAACCGTACTGCTACGAAAAGGAGACGAAGACGAAGGGGGAAAAAAGGAGGGCAACGGGACAGAGGCAAGGGCAGGATCCTTGACAACGTAGGATTTGGAAAGGATCGGGGGAAAAGTGGGGAGATAGGGGGTGGGATGGGGGTGTCTGTGGGAGTAGGGTGGAGGCTGAGGTGGTGGTGCCGGTGGTGCTGTCCCGAGGGCTGACGCTGTTGGTGGGAGCAGAGGTTCAGGGGAGGGGGTGGTGTTTGTCGTGCTGATGGTGGTGGTGGCAGTAGTGGTGGAGGAGCGGGCCGGTGTTGGAAACGTATTTCTGTCGAGGGTCAGAACATGAATCTAGAGTGCAGTCTGCGATGATAGTGTGGACTTCTTTTTGAACTCCTCGTGCAAGTGGACGCTTTGGGGACTCTCCAGGAAAATGGGATGTATCACTCCCAGAGGTGGCAACTTCCTTGCTCCTGGTTGTGCAAACATAGTATAACTTTCGCAGTGCGGGCAGAGTGAGGCAGAGAGCTTGGAAACGTGGCGAAAGGTGAAGAGGTTGGGCTGTGCGGGTGCCAGTGTGGGGTGTTCCTTACAGCGAGAAGCGTGACACAAGCGGGGTCGGGGTAAGGACGAGAGCAAGGACAAGGAAGGGGTCTGGGCGTAAGAGTGGCTGAGCCCGCAAGGTGTCAGGTCCTGGAGGCGTGGCTCCCGGGTGTGTGTGGGGTGGGGGCGTCTGCGTGGGAAGGACAGGGGCCGGAAGGTGCGGTGGTGAGCGAGCTGTTGCAGGACCGGTGCCTTGAGTGTGGCAGCGGGGAAGCCCAGCTCCGCTGTGGGGCTGCGGGAACCAAAAGGGGACGCTGCGGCTGCATGGGCCGGGAATCGAACCCGGGCCTCCCGCGTGGCAGGCGAGA
The DNA here is from genome assembly GCF_028564815.1 of Eubalaena glacialis. Lineage (NCBI taxonomy): Eukaryota > Metazoa > Chordata > Mammalia > Artiodactyla > Balaenidae > Eubalaena > Eubalaena glacialis. Next base: position 17,255 of record NW_026871773.1, on the reverse strand, counting down.
ATTCTACCACTGAACCACCCATGCACCGATGGCCGCCGGCGCCCGGCGCTGCCCCAGCGGCGCTCGCCGCCAACCGCCGGACCCTGGTCACTGCTCGCCCCGTGGGCATGTGCTCCATTTGAGCAGGAGGCCGACGGGCCACCTGAATGAGAGGCTCCGGGCACGCTGGCGACCCCAGGGCGCGAGGCGGTCGGAAGCACCGAGGGACGAGGGACGGAGGGACGCAGGCGTGCTCGGCCCGTCCCGCGCTTTCTCTGCCGTCCACGGCCGCCGCGAGACTGTCGGTGTCGCCAGAGGAAGCCAGGAGCCGAAGCGGCCTGGCCCGCGCCCGAATCCCAGTCAGGGCAGGCGAGGCGTGGCCGCTGCGGCTGAGCGCCGACGTTCCTCTCAGCAGCCGCCCGGCCCCGACGCACAGCCCCTCTGGCGGCTGGCTTTCTTGCTGGTGCGGGGCGTGCGAGGGCGGGCGGGGGCAGGGATCGGAGCTCGGGGCTGTGCAGGGACCGCGAGCGTGGGAGATGGACACCGGGCACCGCCGCCGCCGCCGCCGCCGCCGCCGCCGCCGCCGCCGTCGCCGAGCGGCGCTCAGGCCACAAGACCAAAGGTGTCTGAGCCTCGCTTCTGCGCTCTGGCCCACCCCTCTCCCGCGGGGTCCCGCTCTGCTGCGTTGGTTGTGAGGAGAAGCACTTGGGCAGACTGGCTGCTGGCTCGCGGACAGCCCGGTGAGGGAGGGAGCGCGCCAGGGTGTGGTTGGGTCCGGCCGGAGCAGCGGCTTCCCCGAGGGACTTGCGCTGTGGCGCCGAGGTGGGTGGCCCGGGCTGGGGGCCGGACGTCTGTGGTGGGTGACAGGGCATCCAGGGCTTCCGCTCACTACTCACTGGAGCACCGTTCCCGGGAGCGACTCCTGCGCCAGGCCCCGTGCAGGGAGGGCCCCCTGTTGGCTGGCCAGCAGGAGGCTGGGCTGCACGCGGCCCGGCAGGCAGGCAGGCAGGCAGGCAGGCAGGCAGGCAGGTAGGCAGGTGTGGTCCGGCCAAGGTCCCAAGGCGAAAAAGCACCGAGCGCACGCACCACAGGCCGGCAAGACGGTGTGGCTGTGGAGGGAATGGAATGGGCAGGCGGGCCGTTGGGGCTGGTGGGAAGGACAGGATGTTGGAAAGAGGGAGAGCTGCTGGTGGCGGAAGTGGAAGAAAGGCTGTGAGAGCGAGTCCGCTGTTCACCGGGCCGAAGTCGGAGGGCGGGCCAGGCGTGGACGGGCTTTCCACACGCGGCCGTTCTGCGTGTGGCGGTGGGGGCGGGGTGGAGCGTGGGAGTGGGAGTGGGAGGGAGGGACGAAGGCAGGCAGGCAGGCAGGCAGGCAGGCAGGCAGGCAGGCAGGCAGGAAAACCAGCAGCAGCAGCAGCAGCCGCAAGCAGGTGAGGAAAGATGGGCTGCGAAGGACTGAAGGTTTTTCTGGTGGGGGTGCAGGTAGGAGGGGGCTTAGGAGCTGGCCCCTGGGGAGGGCGTTTGTCCGGAAAGCCAGTCGCCGGAGGGTTCCTAGTGCGCCGTTTCTGCCAGGCCCGCGGCCGTGGCTGAGAAGGTCCCGCGTCTGAGAGGCGTGGATGTCCGGGCCGGAGTTTGGAGAGGCCGCAAGAGTGCAGGGCGCGAACGGACTGGAAGGCAGTAAAGCGCTGCCATAGGGCCGGGTGCGTTTGTCGGGCGGGCCAAAAGGCTGGCTTGTCAGGAGTGGGATTCGAACCCACGCCTCCAGGGGAGACTGCGACCTGAACGCAGCGCCTTAGACCGCTCGGCCATCCTGACGGCGGGCCTGGGCGTGCGCGTGGCCGCTGGGCTGGCTGGGACCCGACGCGACGCGAACCCCGGTGCCCTTGGCGGGGCGCGGTGCTCCGCGCCAGGCGCGCGGCCGTCTGGGTGAGCGACAGAACGGGCGCGCGGCGGCCGACGGGGAGCACGGCCAGACGACGCGCCTGGCTGCGCCGCGGTGGCGCCCTCGCCCACCCCTGGCCCCGGACGCAGCCGGGCCGCGTCGGGCCAGCCCCTGCCGCCGACCCCCACCCGCGCGTCTCCTCGCCGGCCATGGCCCGGCGCGCGCCCACCCCCTCCTCGCAGCCTTGCTTTCCGTCTCGGGCCCCCTCCACCCGGCGCGATCCCCGCGTCGGAGGCAGTAGGCAGCGCGCACTCGGAGTTTTCAGGGCCACGCGGGTCCGGGTCCCTGTCGGGGTCGGGGGCTGCTGCTTTGGAGGACGCGGTTGGTGTGGCGTTGGGTCGGGTCGGGTCGGGCACGAGCCGGGCGCCCGTGGTGGGCAGGGGGCCGGAGGGCAGGGGGAGGCGTCGGCAGGCAGCCCGAGAGCGGCCGGGCGCGGGGGCGATGGCCGCCGTCCTCGTTAGTATAGTGGTGAGTATCCCCGCCTGTCACGCGGGAGACCGGGGTTCGATTCCCCGACGGGGAGGCAACACGCCCTCTTTTGGTGGCTGGCGCCGCTCTCTGTCCTGCCGCCTGGCTCCCAAGGGCCCTTCTTCTCCTCCCTCCGCCCTCCGCCCTCCAGCGAGGCGCAGGGCGCCAGCGCGTGCCCAGCCTGCCCACCCTCGCCCCCCTCCAGCCACCCAGCCCTTCCTCCTCGCCGGGCGCTCAGTCGCCAGGGCCGAGCGACGGCCTCCTCTGGACCCCACAAGCGCCCGATGACATTGCGGCCCGCCCCAAGTGGCTGTCTCAGGGGGCTCCTTGCGTCGCGACGCACAGCTGCGCAGCTATGCACAGCGGCATAGGTGCACAGCTGCCGGGACGGGTGGGAGGCGGATGAGTGCCGTCCCCCTGTCGGTGCGGGGAGTGGCCTGGCCCAGCGCCCGGTGGAGAAGGGCTTTGGCGAGCCGGGGGCTGGAAGACGCGTGCCCCGGGGGCGGGGGCGGGCCGCGGCGTGGAGCGGAGGGCCCTGGAGCAGCAAGGCAGCGAGAGCGCCCCCCTGAGGCGGTCGGGCCGGTGGCCGAGGGCAGCTTCGTAGGGCTGGCGCGGGTGGGGCGCCGGGGAGCCTTGGTGGCGCCTGTGACGTCACAGAGCTGCCGGCCGGCGGGGCGTCGGGGCAGGGCTGCTCCAAGCGGCGGCGGCGGCGGCGGCGGCGGCTGAGGAGGAGGAGGAGGAGGAGGACGAGGAGGAGGACGAGGAAGAGAAAGGGGAGTAGGAGGAGGAAGAGAAGGAGGAGGAGGAGGAGGAGGAGGAGGAGGAGGAGAAGGAGGAGAAGGCGGCGGCGACGAGAGTGCGCTCGGGCGAGCCCGGTGCCGGCGTCTCGGGGCGGCCCGGGCTGTGCAGCGTTGGTGGTATAGTGGTGAGCATAGCTGCCTTCCAAGCAGTTGACCCGGGTTCGATTCCCGGCCAACGCAGCGGGCTGACCTTTTACCGAGCTCCACGGGCGGCCGGCCGGCCGGGGGCCTGTGAGGGAGAGCTGGGAGCAGGGAGCTAGCTGGCCCCAGCGGCTTTTCTTGTGTGTGCGAGAAGCAGGCGCGCAGTGTTCTGAGGGCGCTGCAAGCAGGAAGGACGGTAGGACACGTGGATTGCCAGGGGCGGCGCGTGGCTGGACTTGGAAAGGCCGGGTCTTGGCGCCAAGGTGGCGCCGAGCGGGTGCTATGGGTCCAGCAGGAGCAGTGGTAGAGCCTGACGCTCCCTGGTGGTCTAGTGGTTAGGATTCGGCGCTCTCACCGCCGCGGCCCGGGTTCGATTCCCGGTCAGGGAAGCCTTTCTTCTGCCTCTCTACCTCCCACCGTCCACATCCCACTTTTAGGCCACGCTTGCTCCGCGGCCTCGGCGCCCCGACAAGAGCCGCCCAGTGCCCTGCACCTCCAGCCCAAGCCCTGCCAGGCAACCTCCACCCTCCCTCCCCGGCCAAACCTTTTGGCCGCACTGGCGCGCGCCCACTCGAGGCCTTCGACGTCCCGTGTCTTCCTTTTCGGACGCTTGCCTCAGCCCCAAACACGAGTGGCCGGGGCCGCGCCTCTCGCCGCCGTGGCCGTGGCCACGAGCAAACGCCCCCGCCTGTGTCTGGACTCTCCATCAGCACTGCTTTTCCCCCACGGCGACAGCGGCGGCAGCGCCGACGGCGACGGCGGTGTCACACGCGGTGCCTTCTAACAAAGCCGGATCCCCTGTGGAAAGGAGCACCGGTGGGCAGACGGGTGCTTCGCACCACCGCAGCAGGTTTCCTGAACGCCCTTGCCGGTGCCGTGGGGGTGGCTGACAGTGTGGGATGAAGGTGTTTGTGGCCGCGGTCGGTGGCCACCCCACGCGGGTTAGGGAACGGAGCAGAAGGACCCCATGGAGAGAGGGCGGCGGTGGGCCGCGTGCTGGGAGGTGCGAGGAAGGGCCTGGGGTGTCTGGGTGGAGCGCGGGCAGGAGCGGGAGGTGTTGGGCTGGCGGGGACCTGGCCCGGGAGAGCGGCTGGCCACTCAGGCAGGGGCTCAGCAGAAGCTTGGGGGTGGTGGCAGCACCTGGCCCGGCACGTGTGTACGGGTGGGTCAGATCAGGGGCCGGGGTGGGCCTGGAGTAGGAGTGCGTCTGAGGAGCACTGGCGGAAGTGAGACTTCCGGGCAGGACATGTGACAGTCGGGCCTGGGATACAAGGGGAAGGTGGCGGGGAGAGGGGTCCGAGCCGGCAGGCTGGGGGGAAGGGCGGGGTGTGTGAGTGGGCTGTGGGGCGAGGAAGACGGTGGGAGAGGACCCCTTCGCGGTGGGGTGGCGGGTGAGCGCGCCAGACTGGTGTGCTGTGCGGCAAGGTGGTCAGGCTAACCAGTGGGTTGGGACTGGGGGCGGTGGGTAGGAGGCAGGCAAGAGAAGAGCAGAAACGGAGCGCGCCTCAGGGGCTAGGCGGGGTCCGAATGGGGTGGGGGCATTCTACTGCCCCAGAGACATATACATCACCTCTCATCGGGAGAAACCATCCGGTCTCAGGTGTGTGTGGCGGCGGGGGTGGGGGGAGGAGGGGTTGAGGTTGAAAGAGGCCAAAGGAGAGGTCCCCTATGATCCAGCAATCCCACTCCTGGGTACGTACCCGGCAATGACGAAACAAGAGTGCAAAAAGGCACAAGCACCTCCACGTTCACAGCGGCACTATTTGCAGTAGCCAAGACACGGGAAAAAACCCAAGTGCCCGTCAACGGGTGGCTAGTACAAGAAGAGGTGGTATATATGTACTATGGGATATTACTCAGCCATTAATAAAAAAGAATGAAATATTGCCATTTGCCGCAACAAGAATGCTCCCAGAGAATATTACACTTAGTGAAGTAGGTCCGACAGAGAAGCACAAAGATATGTGGAATCTAAAAAGTACTACCAATGAATCTATGTGCAAAACAGAAACAGACTCACAGACCTAGAAGACACAGTGATGGTTACCCGAGGTAAAAAGGAGGGGTGGAGGGATAAATTAGGAGCTCGATGAACAGATACACAGTACTTCATATAAAGGAGATAAGCAACAAGGATTTCCAGAATAACGCAGGGAGTGATAGTCAATATCCTGCAATAACCTGTAGTGGAAATCAATCTGAAACAATATTAGACATGGAAAACAGTATCCCCCTTGCTGTACACCTGAAACTAACTCAATATTGTTAATCAACTCTTCTTCTTAAACCACGAGTACTAGTACTTATAAGTAAGTAAGTAAGTAAATAAATAAAAACAACGACCAAAATAAACAGGAGAAACATGAGCCATCAGATGATCCAGCAATCCCCGTCGTGGGTACACATCCGCCAAAGAGAAAAACTGTTGTTTGAAGAGATCCACGCACCCCCGTGTTTGCAGCAGCACTGTGTGCCGCAGCCAAGACATAGAAAAAACCCATGTGCCCATCAACAGTTGGCTGACAGGAAAAGATGCGGTATATATGTACTGTGGAATATTACTCAGCCATTTCAGAAAACGAAATATTGCCATTTGCCACAATAAGGATGGTCCTAGAGAACATTACACTTAGCGAAGTAAGTCTGACAGAGAAGCACAAACATACGTGGAATCTAAAACATAATAGAAAAGAAGGTATGTGCAAAAGAGAAACAGACTCACAGACATAGGAAACACACTGATGGTTCCCCGAGGAGAACGGGAGGGGTGGAGGCATAAATTAGGAGCTGCGATGAACAGATACACCGTACTTCATATAAAAGACATAAGCAACAAGGATTTCCAGAATAACACCGGGAATGATATTCAATATCCTGTAGTAAACTGTAATGGAAAGCAATCTGAAACAATATTAGACATGGAAGACAGTATCCGCTTTGCTGTGCACCTGAAACTAACTCAATATCGTTAATCAACTTTTCTTCCAAAATTACAGCTACTAGTTCTTATAAGTAAATGAATAAGTAAATATTAAATGCATAAATAAAAACAACACACTAAATAAATAGGTGGAATACGAGCTCCCATATGATCCAGCCCTCCCCATCGTGGGTACACATCGGCAAAGGAGAGAAACTGTCATTTGCAGAGATCCATGCACCCCCACGTTCACAGCAGCACTACGGGCCACAGCCAAGACATGGACAAAACCCAAGTGCCCATCAACCGATGGCTGGCACAGGAAGACGTGGTACGTATGTACTGTGGAATATTACTCAGCCATACAAAAGAGTGAGATATTGCCATTTGCACCGATAAGGATGGACCTAGAGTATACTCCACTTAGCGACGTAAGTCAGGCAGAGAAGCACAAAGATATGTGGAATCTAAACCGTACTACAAACGGATGTATGTGCCAAAGAGAAACGGACTCACAGACATGGAAAACACACTGTTCGTTACCCAAGGGGAAAGTGTAGGGCAGGGAAGAATCCGGAGCTGCGATTAACAGAGGGGAAATACTATACATAAAGCACAGAAGCAACAAGGATTTGCCGTACAGCACAGGGAACTGTATTCATATGTCGTGATAACGTATAATGGAAAATAACCTGGAAAAGGACATATAACTGAATCACTTGGCTGTACACCTGAAAGTAACCCAGTATTGTAAATCAACCGTACTGCTACGAAAAGGAGACGAAGACGAAGGGGGAAAAAAGGAGGGCAACGGGACAGAGGCAAGGGCAGGATCCTTGACAACGTAGGATTTGGAAAGGATCGGGGGAAAAGTGGGGAGATAGGGGGTGGGATGGGGGTGTCTGTGGGAGTAGGGTGGAGGCTGAGGTGGTGGTGCCGGTGGTGCTGTCCCGAGGGCTGACGCTGTTGGTGGGAGCAGAGGTTCAGGGGAGGGGGTGGTGTTTGTCGTGCTGATGGTGGTGGTGGCAGTAGTGGTGGAGGAGCGGGCCGGTGTTGGAAACGTATTTCTGTCGAGGGTCAGAACATGAATCTAGAGTGCAGTCTGCGATGATAGTGTGGACTTCTTTTTGAACTCCTCGTGCAAGTGGACGCTTTGGGGACTCTCCAGGAAAATGGGATGTATCACTCCCAGAGGTGGCAACTTCCTTGCTCCTGGTTGTGCAAACATAGTATAACTTTCGCAGTGCGGGCAGAGTGAGGCAGAGAGCTTGGAAACGTGGCGAAAGGTGAAGAGGTTGGGCTGTGCGGGTGCCAGTGTGGGGTGTTCCTTACAGCGAGAAGCGTGACACAAGCGGGGTCGGGGTAAGGACGAGAGCAAGGACAAGGAAGGGGTCTGGGCGTAAGAGTGGCTGAGCCCGCAAGGTGTCAGGTCCTGGAGGCGTGGCTCCCGGGTGTGTGTGGGGTGGGGGCGTCTGCGTGGGAAGGACAGGGGGCCGGAAGGTGCGGTGGTGAGCGAGCTGTTGCAGGACCGGTGCCTTGAGTGTGGCAGCGGGGAAGCCCAGCTCCGCTGTGGGGCTGCGGGAACCAAAAGGGGACGCTGCGGCTGCATGGGCCGGGAATCGAACCCGGGCCTCCCGCGTGGCAGGCGAGAATTCTACCACTGAACCACCCATGCACCGATGGCCGCCGGCGCCCGGCGCTGCCCCAGCGGCGCTCGCCGCCAACCGCCGGACCCTGGTCACTGCTCGCCCCGTGGGCATGTGCTCCATTTGAGCAGGAGGCCGACGGGCCACCTGAATGAGAGGCTCCGGGCACGCTGGCGACCCCAGGGCGCGAGGCGGTCGGAAGCACCGAGGGGACGAGGGACGGAGGGACGCAGGCGTGCTCGGCCCGTCCCGCGCTTTCTCTGCCGTCCACGGCCGCCGCGAGACTGTCGGTGTCGCCAGAGGAAGCCAGGAGCCGAAGCGGCCTGGCCCGCGCCCGAATCCCAGTCAGGGCAGGCGAGGCGTGGCCGCTGCGGCTGAGCGCCGACGTTCCTCTCAGCAGCCGCCCGGCCCCGACGCACAGCCCCTCTGGCGGCTGGCTTTCTTGCTGGTGCGGGGCGTGCGAGGGCGGGCGGGGGCAGGGATCGGAGCTCGGGGCTGTGCAGGGACCGCGAGCGTGGGAGATGGACACCGGGCACCGCCGCCGCCGCCGCCGCCGCCGCCGCCGCCGTCGCCGAGCGGCGCTCAGGCCACAAGACCAAAGGTGTCTGAGCCTCGCTTCTGCGCTCTGGCCCACCCCTCTCCCGCGGGGTCCCGCTCTGCTGCGTTGGTTGTGAGGAGAAGCACTTGGGCAGACTGGCTGCTGGCTCGCGGACAGCCCGGTGAGGGAGGGAGCGCGCCAGGGTGTGGTTGGGTCCGGCCGGAGCAGCGGCTTCCCCGAGGGACTTGCGCTGTGGCGCCGAGGTGGGTGGCCCGGGCTGGGGGCCGGACGTCTGTGGTGGGTGACAGGGCATCCAGGGCTTCCGCTCACTACTCACTGGAGCACCGTTCCCGGGAGCGACTCCTGCGCCAGGCCCCGTGCAGGGAGGGCCCCCTGTTGGCTGGCCAGCAGGAGGCTGGGCTGCACGCGGCCCGGCAGGCAGGCAGGCAGGCAGGCAGGCAGGCAGGCAGGTAGGCAGGTGTGGTCCGGCCAAGGTCCCAAGGCGAAAAAGCACCGAGGGCACGCACCACAGGCCGGCAAGACGGTGTGGCTGTGGAGGGAATGGAATGGGCAGGCGGGCCGTTGGGGCTGGTGGGAAGGACAGGATGTTGGAAAGAGGGAGAGCTGCTGGTGGCGGAAGTGGAAGAAAGGCTGTGAGAGCGAGTCCGCTGTTCACCGGGCCGAAGTCGGAGGGCGGGCCAGGCGTGGACGGGCTTTCCACACGCGGCCGTTCTGCGTGTGGCGGTGGGGGCGGGGTGGAGCGTGGGAGTGGGAGTGGGAGGGAGGGACGAAGGCAGGCAGGCAGGCAGGCAGGCAGGCAGGCAGGCAGGAAAACCAGCAGCAGCAGCAGCAGCCGCAAGCAGGTGAGGAAAGATGGGCTGCGAAGGACTGAAGGTTTTTCTGGTGGGGGTGCAGGTAGGAGGGGGCTTAGGAGCTGGCCCCTGGGGAGGGCGTTTGTCCGGAAAGCCAGTCGCCGGAGGGTTCCTAGTGCGCCGTTTCTGCCAGGCCCGCGGCCGTGGCTGAGAAGGTCCCGCGTCTGAGAGGCGTGGATGTCCGGGCCGGAGTTTGGAGAGGCCGCAAGAGTGCAGGGCGCGAACGGACTGGAAGGCAGTAAAGCGCTGCCATAGGGCCGGGTGCGTTTGTCGGGCGGGCCAAAAGGCTGGCTTGTCAGGAGTGGGATTCGAACCCACGCCTCCAGGGGAGACTGCGACCTGAACGCAGCGCCTTAGACCGCTCGGCCATCCTGACGGCGGGCCTGGGCGTGCGCGTGGCCGCTGGGCTGGCTGGGACCCGACGCGACGCGAACCCCGGTGCCCTTGGCGGGGCGCGGTGCTCCGCGCCAGGCGCGCGGCCGTCTGGGTGAGCGACAGAACGGGCGCGCGGCGGCCGACGGGGAGCACGGCCAGACGACGCGCCTGGCTGCGCCGCGGTGGCGCCCTCGCCCACCCCTGGCCCCGGACGCAGCCGGGCCGCGTCGGGCCAGCCCCTGCCGCCGACCCCCACCCGCGCGTCTCCTCGCCGGCCATGGCCCGGCGCGCGCCCACCCCCTCCTCGCAAGCCTTGCTTTCCGTCTCGGGCCCCCTCCACCCGGCGCGATCCCCGCGTCGGAGGCAGTAGGCAGCGCGCACTCGGAGTTTTCAGGGCCACGCGGGTCCGGGTCCCTGTCGGGGTCGGGGGCTGCTGCTTTGGAGGACGCGGTTGGTGTGGCGTTGGGTCGGGTCGGGTCGGGCACGAGCCGGGCGCCCGTGGTGGGCAGGGGGCCGGAGGGCAGGGGGAGGCGTCGGCAGGCAGCCCGAGAGCGGCCGGGCGCGGGGGCGGTGGCCGCCGTCCTCGTTAGTATAGTGGTGAGTATCCCCGCCTGTCACGCGGGAGACCGGGGTTCGATTCCCCGACGGGGAGGCAACACGCCCTCTTTTGGTGGCTGGCGCCGCTCTCTGTCCTGCCGCCTGGCTCCCAAGGGCCCTTCTTCTCCTCCCTCCGCCCTCCGCCCTCCAGCGAGGCGCAGGGCGCCAGCGCGTGCCCAGCCTGCCCACCCTCGCCCCCCTCCAGCCACCCAGCCCTTCCTCCTCGCCGGGCGCTCAGTCGCCAGGGCCGAGCGACGGCCTCCTCTGGACCCCACAAGCGCCCGATGACATTGCGGCCCGCCCCAAGTGGCTGTCTCAGGGGGCTCCTTGCGTCGCGACGCACAGCTGCGCAGCTATGCACAGCGGCATAGGTGCACAGCTGCCGGGACGGGTGGGAGGCGGATGAGTGCCGTCCCCCTGTCGGTGCGGGGAGTGGCCTGGCCCAGCGCCCGGTGGAGAAGGGCTTTGGCGAGCCGGGGGCTGGAAGACGCGTGCCCCGGGGGCGGGGGCGGGCCGCGGCGTGGAGCGGAGGGCCCTGGAGCAGCAAGGCAGCGAGAGCGCCCCCCTGAGGCGGTCGGGCCGGTGGCCGAGGGCAGCTTCGTAGGGCTGGCGCGGGTGGGGCGCCGGGGAGCCTTGGTGGCGCCTGTGACGTCACAGAGCTGCCGGCCGGCGGGGCGTCGGGGCAGGGCTGCTCCAAGCGGCGGCGGCGGCGGCGGCGGCGGCTGAGGAGGAGGAGGAGGAGGAGGACGAGGAGGAGGACGAGGAAGAGAAAGGGGAGTAGGAGGAGGAAGAGAAGGAGGAGGAGGAGGAGGAGGAGGAGGAGGAGGAGAAGGAGGAGAAGGCGGCGGCGACGAGAGTGCGCTCGGGCGAGCCCGGTGCCGGCGTCTCGGGGCGGCCCGGGCTGTGCAGCGTTGGTGGTATAGTGGTGAGCATAGCTGCCTTCCAAGCAGTTGACCCGGGTTCGATTCCCGGCCAACGCAGCGGGCTGACCTTTTACCGAGCTCCACGGGCGGCCGGCCGGCCGGGGGCCTGTGAGGGAGAGCTGGGAGCAGGGAGCTAGCTGGCCCCAGCGGCTTTTCTTGTGTGTGCGAGAAGCAGGCGCGCAGTGTTCTGAGGGCGCTGCAAGCAGGAAGGACGGTAGGACACGTGGATTGCCAGGGGCGGCGCGTGGCTGGACTTGGAAAGGCCGGGTCTTGGCGCCAAGGTGGCGCCGAGCGGGTGCTATGGGTCCAGCAGGAGCAGTGGTAGAGCCTGACGCTCCCTGGTGGTCTAGTGGTTAGGATTCGGCGCTCTCACCGCCGCGGCCCGGGTTCGATTCCCGGTCAGGGAAGCCTTTCTTCTGCCTCTCTACCTCCCACCGTCCACATCCCACTTTTAGGCCACGCTTGCTCCGCGGCCTCGGCGCCCCGACAAGAGCCGCCCGGTGCCCTGCACCTCCAGCCCAAGCCCTGCCAGGCAACCTCCACCCTCCCTCCCCGGCCAAACCTTTTGGCCGCACTGGCGCGCGCCCACTCGAGGCCTTCGACGTCCCGTGTCTTCCTTTTCGGACGCTTGCCTCAGCCCCAAACACGAGTGGCCGGGGCCGCGCCTCTCGCCGCCGTGGCCGTGGCCACGAGCAAACGCCCCCGCCTGTGTCTGGACTCTCCATCAGCACTGCTTTTCCCCCACGGCGACAGCGGCGGCAGCGCCGACGGCGACGGCGGTGTCACACGCGGTGCCTTCTAACAAAGCCGGATCCCCTGTGGAAAGGAGCACCGGTGGGCAGACGGGTGCTTCGCACCACCGCAGCAGGTTTCCTGAACGCCCTTGCCGGTGCCGTGGGGGTGGCTGACAGTGTGGGATGAAGGTGTTTGTGGCCGCGGTCGGTGGCCACCCCACGCGGGTTAGGGAACGGAGCAGAAGGACCCCATGGAGAGAGGGCGGCGGTGGGCCGCGTGCTGGGAGGTGCGAGGAAGGGCCTGGGGTGTCTGGGTGGAGCGCGGGCAGGAGCGGGAGGTGTTGGGCTGGCTGGGACCTGGCCCGGGAGAGCGGCTGGCCACTCAGGCAGGGGCTCAGCAGAAGCTTGGGGGTGGTGGCAGCACCTGGCCCGGCACGTGTGTACGGGTGGGTCAGATCAGGGGCCGGGGTGGGCCTGGAGTAGGAGTGCGTCTGAGGAGCACTGGCGGAAGTGAGACTTCCGGGCAGGACATGTGACAGTCGGGCCTGGGATACAAGGGGAAGGTGGCGGGGAGAGGGGTCCGAGCCGGCAGGCTGGGGGGAAGGGCGGGGTGTGTGAGTGGGCTGTGGGGCGAGGAAGACGGTGGGAGAGGGACCCCTTCGCGGTGGGGTGGCGGGTGAGCGCGCCAGACTGGTGTGCTGTGCGGCAAGGTGGTCAGGCTAACCAGTGGGTTGGGACTGGGGGCGGTGGGTAGGAGGCAGGCAAGAGAAGAGCAGAAACGGAGCGCGCCTCAGGGGCTAGGCGGGGTCCGAATGGGGTGGGGGCATTCTACTGCCCCAGAGACATATACATCACCTCTCATCGGGAGAAACCATCCGGTCTCAGGTGTGTGTGGCGGCGGGGGTGGGGGGAGGAGGGGGTTGAGGTTGAAAGAGGCCAAAGGAGAGGTCCCCTATGATCCAGCAATCCCACTCCTGGGTACGTACCCGGCAATGACGAAACAAGAGTGCAAAAAGGCACAAGCACCTCCACGTTCACAGCGGCACTATTTGCAGTAGCCAAGACACGGGAAAAAACCCAAGTGCCCGTCAACGGGTGGCTAGTACAAGAAGAGGTGGTATATATGTACTATGGGATATTACTCAGCCATTAATAAAAAAGAATGAAATATTGCCATTTGCCGCAACAAGAATGCTCCCAGAGAATATTACACTTAGTGAAGTAGGTCCGACAGAGAAGCACAAAGATATGTGGAATCTAAAAAGTACTACCCAATGAATCTATGTGCAAAACAGAAACAGACTCACAGACCTAGAAGACACAGTGATGGTTACCCGAGGTAAAAAGGAGGGGTGGAGGGATAAATTAGGAGCTCGATGAACAGATACACAGTACTTCATATAAAGGAGATAAGCAACAAGGATTTCCAGAATAACGCAGGGAGTGATAGTCAATATCCTGCAATAACCTGTAGTGGAAATCAATCTGAAACAATATTAGACATGGAAAACAGTATCCCCCTTGCTGTACACCTGAAACTAACTCAATATTGTTAATCAACTCTTCTTCTTAAACCACGAGTACTAGTACTTATAAGTAAGTAAGTAAGTAAATAAATAAAAACAACGACCAAAATAAACAGGAGAAACATGAGCCATCAGATGATCCAGCAATCCCCGTCGTGGGTACACATCCGCCAAAGAGAAAAACTGTTGTTTGAAGAGATCCACGCACCCCCGTGTTTGCAGCAGCACTGTGTGCCGCAGCCAAGACATAGAAAAAACCCATGTGCCCATCAACAGTTGGCTGACAGGAAAAGATGCGGTATATATGTACTGTGGAATATTACTCAGCCATTTCAGAAAACGAAATATTGCCATTTGCCACAATAAGGATGGTCCTAGAGAACATTACACTTAGCGAAGTAAGTCTGACAGAGAAGCACAAACATACGTGGAATCTAAAACATAATAGAAAAGAAGGTATGTGCAAAAGAGAAACAGACTCACAGACATAGGAAACACACTGATGGTTCCCCGAGGAGAACGGGAGGGGTGGAGGCATAAATTAGGAGCTGCGATGAACAGATACACCGTACTTCATATAAAAGACATAAGCAACAAGGATTTCCAGAATAACACCGGGAATGATATTCAATATCCTGTAGTAAACTGTAATGGGGAGAAGCAATCTGAAACAATATTAGACATGGAAGACAGTATCCGCTTTGCTGTGCACCTGAAACTAACTCAATATCGTTAATCAACTTTTCTTCCAAAATTACAGCTACTAGTTCTTATAAGTAAATGAATAAGTAAATATTAAATGCATAAATAAAAACAACACACTAAATAAATAGGTGGAATACGAGCTCCCATATGATCCAGCCCTCCCCATCGTGGGTACACATCGGCAAAGGAGAGAAACTGTCATTTGCAGAGATCCATGCACCCCCACGTTCACAGCAGCACTACGGGCCACAGCCAAGACATGGACAAAACCCAAGTGCCCATCAACCGGTGGCTGGCACAGGAAGACGTGGTACGTATGTACTGTGGAATATTACTCAGCCATACAAAAGAGTGAGATATTGCCATTTGCACCGATAAGGATGGACCTAGAGTATACTCCACTTAGCGACGTAAGTCAGGCAGAGAAGCACAAAGATATGTGGAATCTAAACCGTACTACAAACGGATGTATGTGCCAAAGAGCAACGGACTCACAGACATGGAAAACACACTGTTCGTTACCCAAGGGGAAAGTGTAGGGCAGGGAAGAATCCGGAGCTGCGATTAACAGAGGGGAAATACTATACATAAAGCACAGAAGCAACAAGGATTTGCCGTACAGCACAGGGAACTGTATTCATATGTCGTGATAACGTATAATGGAAAATAACCTGGAAAAGGACATATAACTGAATCACTTGGCTGTACACCTGAAAGTAACCCAGTATTGTAAATCAACCGTACTGCTACGAAAAGGAGACGAAGACGAAGGGGGAAAAAAGGAGGGCAACGGGACAGAGGCAAGGGCAGGATCCTTGACAACGTAGGATTTGGAAAGGATCGGGGGAAAAGTGGGGAGATAGGGGGTGGGATGGGGGTGTCTGTGGGAGTAGGGTGGAGGCTGAGGTGGTGGTGCCGGTGGTGCTGTCCCGAGGGCTGACGCTGTTGGTGGGAGCAGAGGTTCAGGGGAGGGGGTGGTGTTTGTCGTGCTGATGGTGGTGGTGGCAGTAGTGGTGGAGGAGCGGGCCGGTGTTGGAAACGTATTTCTGTCGAGGGTCAGAACATGAATCTAGAGTGCAGTCTGCGATGATAGTGTGGACTTCTTTTTGAACTCCTCGTGCAAGTGGACGCTTTGGGGACTCTCCAGGAAAATGGGATGTATCACTCCCAGAGGTGGCAACTTCCTTGCTCCTGGTTGTGCAAACATAGTATAACTTTCGCAGTGCGGGCAGAGTGAGGCAGAGAGCTTGGAAACGTGGCGAAAGGTGAAGAGGTTGGGCTGTGCGGGTGCCAGTGTGGGGTGTTCCTTACAGCGAGAAGCGTGACACAAGCGGGGTCGGGGTAAGGACGAGAGCAAGGACAAGGAAGGGGTCTGGGCGTAAGAGTGGCTGAGCCCGCAAGGTGTCAGGTCCTGGAGGCGTGGCTCCCGGGTGTGTGTGGGGTGGGGGCGTCTGCGTGGGAAGGACAGGGGCCGGAAGGTGCGGTGGTGAGCGAGCTGTTGCAGGACCGGTGCCTTGAGTGTGGCAGCGGGGAAGCCCAGCTCCGCTGTGGGGCTGCGGGAACCAAAAGGGGACGCTGCGGCTGCATGGGCCGGGAATCGAACCCGGGCCTCCCGCGTGGCAGGCGAGAATTCTACCACTGAACCACCCATGCACCGATGGCCGCCGGCGCCCGGCGCTGCCCCAGCGGCGCTCGCCGCCAACCGCCGGACCCTGGTCACTGCTCGCCCCCGTGGGCATGTGCTCCATTTGAGCAGGAGGCCGACGGGCCACCTGAATGAGAGGCTCCGGGCACGCTGGCGACCCCAGGGCGCGAGGCGGTCGGAAGCACCGAGGGACGAGGGGACGGAGGGACGCAGGCGTGCTCGGCCCGTCCCGCGCTTTCTCTGCCGTCCACGGCCGCCGCGAGACTGTCGGTGTCGCCAGAGGAAGCCAGGAGCCGAAGCGGCCTGGCCCGCGCCCGAATCCCAGTCAGGGCAGGCGAGGCGTGGCCGCTGCGGCTGAGCGCCGACGTTCCTCTCAGCAGCCGCCCGGCCCCGACGCACAGCCCCTCTGGCGGCTGGCTTTCTTGCTGGTGCGGGGCGTGCGAGGGCGGGCGGGGGCAGGGATCGGAGCTCGGGGCTGTGCAGGGACCGCGAGCGTGGGAGATGGACACCGGGCACCGCCGCCGCCGCCGCCGCCGCCGCCGCCGCCGTCGCCGAGCGGCGCTCAGGCCACAAGACCAAAGGTGTCTGAGCCTCGCTTCTGCGCTCTGGCCCACCCCTCTCCCGCGGGGTCCCGCTCTGCTGCGTTGGTTGTGAGGAGAAGCACTTGGGCAGACTGGCTGCTGGCTCGCGGACAGCCCGGTGAGGGAGGGAGCGCGCCAGGGTGTGGTTGGGTCCGGCCGGAGCAGCGGCTTCCCCGAGGGACTTGCGCTGTGGCGCCGAGGTGGGTGGCCCGGGCTGGGGGCCGGACGTCTGTGGTGGGTGACAGGGCATCCAGGGCTTCCGCTCACTACTCACTGGAGCACCGTTCCCGGGAGCGACTCCTGCGCCAGGCCCCGTGCAGGGAGGGCCCCCTGTTGGCTGGCCAGCAGGAGGCTGGGCTGCACGCGGCCCGGCAGGCAGGCAGGCAGGCAGGCAGGCAGGCAGGCAGGTAGGCAGGTGTGGTCCGGCCAAGGTCCCAAGGCGAAAAAGCACCGAGGGCACGCACCACAGGCCGGCAAGACGGTGTGGCTGTGGAGGGAATGGAATGGGCAGGCGGGCCGTTGGGGCTGGTGGGAAGGACAGGATGTTGGAAAGAGGGAGAGCTGCTGGTGGCGGAAGTGGAAGAAAGGCTGTGAGAGCGAGTCCGCTGTTCACCGGGCCGAAGTCGGAGGGCGGGCCAGGCGTGGACGGGCTTTCCACACGCGGCCGTTCTGCGTGTGGCGGTGGGGGCGGGGTGGAGCGTGGGAGTGGGAGTGGGAGGGAGGGACGAAGGCAGGCAGGCAGGCAGGCAGGCAGGCAGGCAGGCAGGCAGGAAAACCAGCAGCAGCAGCAGCAGCCGCAAGCAGGTGAGGAAAGATGGGCTGCGAAGGACTGAAGGTTTTTCTGGTGGGGGTGCAGGTAGGAG
>NW_026871772.1:0-44645 GCF_028564815.1 Eubalaena glacialis | reverse complement strand
AGAATCATCGTACCTAAATCCACTCATCATGCTGCTAACTAGCCTTATGACATTGATTTCATGGCTGAGTGATATTCCATTGTGCCAAGTACCACCATTTCTTTATCCATTTTTCTCTTTCCTGGGATATTGAAGGTGTTCCGAAGCGGAGGTTCTTGGAAACAGAGCAGCCGTAAACTTTAGGGTGCCTGTGTCTTGTTGATTTTTAGTTTTCCCAATTTATATGCCCATGAGTGGAAGTGCCCTATGCTCTCTACGCTGTGTTTATTACTTGTTTCAGGACACACCGTACTCTTCTCCAGAGTGCCTGTTGGCAATTTATATCCCGCCCATCAGCGTAGCAAGGCTCCCATGTCTCCATGGCCTGTCCTGCTTTTCTGGTTTTTACTGTTTGTTCAGCATGGCCCTTTTGACCGAGGGCATGCGAGACTTCTTTGTAGCGCTGATTTGCCCTTCCGGCTTGCTTGGTTGGCCAAAAAGGGCGTATGCGTTTTTTCCTGAATATATTCAGGAAAAAACGCATACGCCCTTTTTGGCCAAGGGCATCATTGTCAACGTTTTGCCGCTTTTCATGTGCTTTAAAGGCGAGTCGAATCTACCTCCTGAAATCTGTTTCCTGCAAATCTGCCTTGCTTTCAAATCCTCTTCGTTGCCTTCCCTCAATATATTTGTGGACGAGAGTTCTCATTTATAACTCTGCACGTTTGTGAATTGCAGTGCCCCTGAGCTCCATTTGTCTCCTCGCTTTTTTGGGAGCTGGCCGCAAAAGCGCAGGATTGCTTCAGGCCCTATTTTGGTTCTGGGGGGCAGGCTGAGCCTGTGGTTCATTCTTATTCCTGATGGGAAAATGGAGTGACCTATGCCTGTCCCAACACCTAGGGCTCGTCTCTCGTTGGTTCCGCGTCTTCCCGTTCATCCTCAGGACAAATTGCAACCTGTACAATCAGGAGGTTAAAGGTGCTGATTCTCCAAGTAGGGAGATGGTTAGTCAAGCGGCTGGAATGGCGAACCCGAGCACAAGGAGAGGAGAAATGAGGTGCGTTTTAGAAACCTTTCCCGATCTCACGGCATACCATCTTCTGGCTTTCCCATGCATGTTTTGATGTAGGAAGATTCCCTTGTACCTGGAGATTTGAGACCCATGGGGTGTGTTCCCCGCAGTGTTACTTTAAAGTATCTGCGTTTGCTCACCCAACCTCACCAATCCTCTCAGCCCCAAGAGTGTCCAGCCTTATGTCTCATCCAGCTGTGGGTCTAGATATGGTCAATCCAGGTTGCATCATAGACCCTGAACGGATTTTGTAAGAATTTCTCTCTCTTTCACTGTCTTTGTTTTGTGGGTTTTTTAAAGTAATTTATGTTTAGAATCGGGCTTGGCTGCTTTTCCCTGCTGTGTTGATGCCGCTTTACACCCTCTTGATTCACTTGCAGAGAGATATCGATACATAGGTTTTCAGATTCGTACTAGTCAGAATTATTCTTGTGCGGTGACTAGGGGGTGTTGAGTCCAGTTCACTGAGCAGGGAGTAGGCCTTGTCTATTACATATTTGGCTTATGGAGCGGTCTCTGAGCTAATTTCAAACCCTTGTTTTATGCATCACCCCACCTCACCTTTCCCGTTAAGCAGCCATAGTGTGTCTTCTACAGGTGTGACTCTGTTCTGTTTTGTAATTCAGTTCAAGTGTAGCGATTTTGACATTCCCTCTATAAGCGATATCTTAGGATAAGTGTCTTTTTCTGTGTGACTTATTTCACTTAGAATCATCGTCGCTAAATCCACTCATCATGCTGCTAACTAGCCTTATGACATTGATTTCATGGCTGAGTGATATTCCATTGTGCCAAGTACCACCATTTCTTTATCCATTTTTCTCTTTCCTGGGATATTGAAGGTGTTCCGAAGCGGAGGTTCTTGGAAACAGAGCAGCCGTAAACTTTAGGGTGCCTGTGTCTTGTTGATTTTTAGTTTTGCCAATTTATACGCCCATGAGTGGAAGAGCCCTATGCTCTCTACGCTGTGTTTATTACTTGTTTCAGGACACACCGTACTCTTCTCCAGAGTGCCTGTTGGCAATTTATATCCCGCCCATCAGCGTAGCAAGGCTCCCATGTCTCCATGGCCTGTCCTGCTTTTCTGGTTTTTACTGTTTGTTCAGCATGGCCCTTTTGACCGAGGGCAAGCGAGACTTCTTTGTAGCGCTGATTTGCCCTTCCGGCTTGCTTGGTTGGCCAAAAAGGGCGTATGCGTTTTTTCCTGAATATATTCAGGAAAAAACGCATACGCCCTTTTTGGCCAAGGGCATCATTGTCAACGTTTTGCCGCTTTTCATGTGCTTTAAAGGCGAGTCGAATCTACCTCCTGAAATCTGTTTCCTGCAAATCTGCCTTGCTTTCAAATCCTCTTCGTTGCCTTCCCTCAATATATTTGTGGACGAGAGTTCTCATTTATAACTCTGCACGTTTGTGAATTGCAGTGCCCCTGAGCTCCATTTGTCTCCTCGCTTTTTTGGGAGCTGGCCGCAAAAGCGCAGGATTGCTTCAGGCCCTATTTTGGTTCTGGGGGGCAGGCTGAGCCTGTGGTTCATTCTTCTTCCTGATGGGAAAATGGAGTGACCTATGCCGGTCCCAACACCTAGGGCTCGTCTCTCGTTGGTTCCGCGTCTTCCCGTTCATCCTCAGGACAAATTGCAACCTGTACAATCAGGAGGTTAAAGGTGCTGATTCTCCAAGTAGGGAGATGGTTAGTCAAGCGGCTGGAATGGTGAACCCGAGCACAAGGAGAGGAGAAATGAGGTGCGTTTTAGAAACCTTTCCCGATCTCACGGCATACCATCTTCTGGCTTTCCCATGCATGTTTTGATGTAGGAAGATGCCCTTGTACCTGGAGATTTGAGACCCATGGGGTGTCTTCCCCGCAGTGTTACTTTAAAGTATCTGCGTTTGCTCACCCAACCTCACCAATCCTCTCAGCCCCAAGAGTGTCCAGCCTTATGTCTCATCCAGCTGTGGGTCTAGATATGGTCAATCCAGGTTGCATCATAGACCCTGAACGGATTTTGTAAGAATTTCTCTCTCTTTCACTGTCTTTGTTTTGTGGGTTTTTTAAAGTAATTTATGTTTAGAATCGGGCTTGGCTGCTTTTCCCTGCTGTGTTGATGCCGCTTTACACCCTCTTGATTCACTTGCAGAGAGATATCGATACATAGGTTTTCAGATTCGTACTACTCAGAATTATTCTTGTGCGGTGACTAGGGGGTGTTGAGTCCAGTTCACTGAGCAGGGAGTAGGCCTTGTCTATTACATATTTGGCTTATGGAGTGGTCTCTGAGCTAATTTCAAACCCTTGTTTTATGCATCACCCCACCTCACCTTTCCCGTTAAGCAGCCATAGTGTGTCTTCTACAGGTGTGACTCTGTTCTGTTTTGTAATTCAGTTCAAGTGTAGCGATTTTGACATTCCCTCTATAAGCGATATCTTAGGATAAGTGTCTTTTTCTGTGTGACTTATTTCACTTAGAATCATCGTCGCTAAATCCACTCATCATGCTGCTAACTAGCCTTATGACATTGATTTCATGGCTGAGTGATATTCCATTGTGCCAAGTACCACCATTTCTTTATCCATTTTTCTCTTTCCTGGGATATTGAAGGTGTTCCGAAGCGGAGGTTCTTGGAAACAGAGCAGCCGTAAACTTTAGGGTGCCTGTGTCTTGTTTATTTTTAGTTTTCCCAATTTATACGCCCATGAGTGGAAGTGCCCTATGCTCTCTACGCTGTGTTTATTACTTGTTTCAGGACACACCGTACTCTTCTCCAGAGTGCCTGTTGGCAATTTATATCCCGCCCATCAGCATAGCAAGGCTCCCATGTCTCCATGGCCTGTCCTGCTTTTCTGGTTTTTACTGTTTGTTCAGCATGGCCCTTTTGACCGAGGGCAAGCGAGACTTCTTTGTAGCGCTGATTTGCCCTTCCGGCTTGCTTGGTTGGCCAAAAAGGGCGTATGCGTTTTTTCCTGAATATATTCAGGAAAAAACGCATACGCCCTTTTTGGCCAAGGGCATCATTGTCAACGTTTTGCCGCTTTTCATGTGCTTTAAAGGCGAGTCGAATCTACCTCCTGAAATCTGTTTCCTGCAAATCTGCCTTGCTTTCAAATCCTCTTCGTTGCCTTCCCTCAATATATTTGTGGACGAGAGTTCTCATTTATAACTCTGCACGTTTGTGAATTGCAGTACCCCTGAGCTCCATTTGTCTCCTCGCTTTTTTGGGAGCTGACCGCAAAAGCGCAGGATTGCTTCAGGCCCTATTTTGGTTCTGGGGGGCAGGCTGAGCCTGTGGTTCATTCTTCTTCCTGATGGGAAAATGGAGTGACCTATGCCTGTCCCAACACCTAGGGCTCGTCTCTCGTTGGTTCCGCGTCTTCCCGTTCATCCTCAGGACAAATTGCAACCTGTACAATCAGGAGGTTAAAGGTGCTGATTCTCCAAGTAGGGAGATGGTTAGTCAAGCGGCTGGAATGGCGAACCCGAGCACAAGGAGAGGAGAAATGAGGTGCGTTTTAGAAACCTTTCCCGATCTCATGGCATACCATCTTCTGGCTTTCCCATGCATGTTTTGATGTAGGAAGATGCCCTTGTACCTTGAGATTTGAGACCCATGGGGTGTGTTCCCCGCAGTGTTACTTTAAACTATCTGCGTTTGCTCACCCAACCTCACCAATCCTCTCAGCCCCAAGAGTATCCAACCTTATGTCTCATCCAGCTGTGGGTCTAGATATGGTCAATCCAGGTTGCATCATAGACCCTGAACGGATTTTGTAAGAATTTCTCTCTCTTTCACTGTCTTTGTTTTGAAGGTTTTTTAAAGTAATTTATGTTTAGAATCGGGCTTGGCTGCTTTTCCCTGCTGTGTTGATGCCGCTTTACACCCTCTTGATTCACTTGCAGAGAGATATCGATACATAGGTTTTCAGATTCGTACTAGTCAGAATTATTCTTGTGCGGTGACTAGGGGGTGTTGAGTCCAGTTCACTGAGCAGGGAGTAGGCCTTGTCTATTACATATTTGGCTTATGGAGTGGTCTCTGAGCTAATTTCAAACCCTTGTTTTATGCATCACCCCTCCTCAGCTTTCCCGTTAAGCAGCCATAGTGTGTCTTCTACAGGTGTGACTCTGTTCTGTTTTGTAATTCAGTTCAAGTGTAGCGATTTTGACATTCCCTCTATAAGCGATATCTTAGGATAAGTGTCTTTTTCTGTGTGACTTATTTCACTTAGAATCTTCGTACCTAAATCCACTCATCATGCTGCTAACTAGCCTTATGACATTGATTTCATGGCTGAGTGATATTCCATTGTGCCAAGTACCACCATTTCTTTATCCATTTTTCTCTTTCCTGGGATATTGAAGGTGTACCGAAGTGGAGGTTCTTGGAAACAGAGCAGCCGTAAACTTTAGGGTGCCTGTGTCTTGTTGATTTTTAGTTTTCCCAATTTATACGCCCTTGAGTGGAAGTGCCCTATGCTCTCTACACTGTGTTTATTACTTGTTTCAGGACACACCGTACTTTTCTCCAGAGTGCCTGTTGGCAATTTATATCCCGCCCGTCAGCGTAGCAAGGCTCCCATGTCTCCATGGCCTCTCCTGCTTTTCTGGTTTTTACACTTTGTTCAGCATGGCCCTTTTGACCGAGGGCAAGCGAGACTTCTTTGTAGCGCTGATTTGCCCTTCCGGCTTGCTTGGTTGGCCATAAAGGGCGTATGCGTTTTTTCCTGAATATATTCAGGAAAAAACGCATACGCCCTTTTTGGCCAAGGGCATCATTGTCAACGTTTTGCCGCTTTTCATGTGCTTTAAAGGCGAGTCGAATCTACCTCCTGAAATCTGTTTCCTGCAAATCTGCCTTGCTTTCAAATCCTCTTCGTTGCCTTCCCTCAATATATTTGTGGACGAGAGTTCTCATTTATAACTCTGCACGTTTGTGAATTGCAGTGCCCCTGAGCTCCATTTGTCTCCTCGCTTTTTTGGGAGCTGGCCGCAAAAGCGCAGGATTGCTTCAGGCCCTATTTTGATTCTGGGGGGCAGGCTGAGCCTGTGGTTCATTCTTCTTCCTGATGGGAAAATGGAGTGACCTGTGCCTGTCCCACCACCTAGGGCTAGTCTTTCGTTGGTTCCCCGTCTTCCCGTTCATCCTCAGGACAAATTGCAACCTGGACGAAACAGTAGGTTAAAGGTGCTGATTCTCCAAGTAGGGAGATGGTTAGTCAAGCGGCTGGAATGGTGAACCCGAGCACAAGGAGAGGAGAAATGAGGTGCGTTTTAGAAACCTTTCCCGATCTCACGGCATACCATCTTCTGGCTTTCCCATGCATGTTTTGATGTAGGAAGATTCCCTTGTACCTGGAGATTTGAGACCCATGGGGTGTGTTCCCCGCAGTGTTACTTTAAAGTATCTGCGTTTGCTCACCCAACCTCACCAATCCTCTCAGCCCCAAGAGTGTCCAGCCTTATGTCTCATCCAGCTGTGGGTCTAGATATGGTCAATCCAGGTTGCATCATAGACCCTGAACGGATTCTGTAAGAATTTCTCTCTCTTTCACTGTCTTTGTTTTGTGGGTTTTTTAAAGTAATGTATGTTTAGAATCGGGCTTGGCTGCTTTTCCCTGCTGTGTTGATGCCGCTTTACACCCTCTTGATTCACTTGCAGAGAGATATCGATACATCGGTTTTCAGATTCGTACTAGTCAGAATTATTCTTGTGCGGTGACTAGGGGGTGTTGAGTCCAGTTCACTGAGCAGGGAGTAGGCCTTGTCTATTACATATTTGGCTTATGGAGCGGTGTCTGAGCTAATTTCAAACCCTTGTTTTATGCATCACCCCACCTCACCTTTCCCGTTAAGCAGCCATAGTGTGTCTTCTAAAGGTGTGACTCTGTTCTGTTTGTAATTCAGTTCAAGTGTAGCGATTTTGACATTCCCTCTATAAGCGATATCTTAGGATAAGTGTCTTTTTCTGTGTGACTTATTTCACTTAGAATCATCGTACCTAAATCCACACATCATGCTGCTAACTAGCCTTATGACATTGATTTCATGGCTGAGTGATATTCCATTGTGCCAAGTACCACCATTTCTTTATCCATTTTTCTCTTTCCTGGGATATTGAAGGTGTACCGAAGCGGAGGTTCTTGGAAACAGAGCAGCCGTAAACTTTAGGGTGCCTGTGTCTTGTTGATTTTTAGTTTTCCCAATTTATACGCCCATGAGTGGAAGTGCCCTATGCTCTCTACGCTGTGTTTATTACTTGTTCCAGGACACACCGTACTCTTCTCCAGAGTGCCTGTTGGCAATTTATATCCCGCCCATCAGCGTAGCAAGGCTCCCATGTCTCCATGGCCTGTCCTGCTTTTCTGGTTTTTACTGTTTGTTCAGCATGGCCCTTTTGACCGAGGGCAAGCGAGACTTCTTTGTAGCGCTGATTTGCCCTTCCGGCTTGCTTGGTTGGCCAAAAAGGGCGTATGCGTTTTTTCCTGAATATATTCAGGAAAAAACGCATACGCCCTTTTTGGGCAAGGGCATCATTGTCAACGTTTTGCCGCTTTTCATGTGCTTTAAAGGCGAGTCGAATCTACCTCCTGAAATCTGTTTCCTGCAAATCTGCCTTGCTTTCAAATCCTCTTCGTTGCCTTCCCTCAATATATTTGTGGACGAGAGTTCTCATTTATAACTCTGCACGTTTGTGAATCGCAGTGCCCCTGAGCTCCATTTGTCTCCTCGCTTTTTTGGGAGCTGGCCGCAAAAGCGCAGGATTGCTTCAGGCCCTATTTTGGTTCTGGGGGGCAGGCTGAGCCTGTGGTTCATTCTTCTTCCTGATGGGAAAATGGAGTGACCTATGCCTGTCCCAACACCTAGGGCTCGTCTCTAGTTTGTTCCGCGTCTTCCCGTTCATCCTCAGGACAAATTGCAACTTGTACAATCAGGAGGTTAAAGGGGCTGATTCTCCAAGTAGGGAGATGGTTAGTCAAGCGGCTGGAATGGCGAACCCGAGCACAAGGAGAGGAGAAATGAGGTGCGTTTTAGAAACCTTTCCCGATCTCATGGCATACCATCTTCTGGGTTTCCCATGCATGTTTTGATGTAGGAAGATTCCCTTGTACCTGGAGATTTGAGACCCATGGGGTGTGTTCCCCGCAGTGTTACTTTAAAGTATCTGCGTTTGCTCACCCAACCTCACCAATCCTCTCAGCCCCAAGAGTGTCCAGCCTTATGTCTCATCCAGCTGTGGGTCTAGATATGGTCAATCCAGGTTGCATCATAGACCCTGAACGGATTTTGTAAGAATTTCTCTCTCTTTCACTGTCTTTGTTTTGTGGGTTTTTTAAAGTAATTTATGTTTAGAATCGGGCTTGGCTGCTTTTCCCTGCTGTGTTGATGCCGCTTTACACCCTCTTGATACACTTGCAGAGAGATATCGATACATAGGTTTTCAGATTCTTACTAGTCAGATATATTCTTGTGTGGTGACTAGGGTGTGTTGAGTCCAGTTCACTGAGCAGGGAGTAGGCCTTGTCTATTACATATTTGGCTTATGGAGCGGTCTCTGAGCTTATTTCAAACCCTTGTTTTATGCATCACCCCACCTCAGCTTTCCCGTTAAGCAGCCATAGTGTGTCTTCTACAGGTGTGACTCTGTTCTGTTTTGTAATTCAGTTCAAGTGTAGCGATTTTGACATTCCCTCTATAAGCGATATCTTAGGATAAGTGTCTTTTTCTGTGTGACTTATTTCACTTAGAATCATCGTACCTAAATCCACTCATCATGCTGCTAACTAGCCTTATGACATTGATTTCATGGCTGAGTGATATTCCATTGTGCCAAGTACCACCATTTCTTTATCCATTTTTCTCTTTCCTGGGATATTGAAGGTGTTCCGAAGCGGAGGTTCTTGGAAACAGAGCAGCCGTAAACTTTAGGGTGCCTGTGTCTTGTTGATTTTTAGTTTTCCCAATTTATATGCCCATGAGTGGAAGTGCCCTATGCTCTCTACGCTGTGTTTATTACTTGTTTCAGGACACACCGTACTCTTCTGCAGAGTGCCTGTTGGCAATTTATATCCCGCCCATCAGCGTAGCAAGGCTCCCATGTCTCCATGGCCTGTCCTGCTTTTCTGGTTTTTACTGTTTGTTCAGCATGGCCCTTTTGACCGAGGGCATGCGAGACTTCTTTGTAGCGCTGATTTGCCCTTCCGGCTTGCTTGGTTGGCCAAAAAGGGCGTATGCGTTTTTTCCTGAATATATTCAGGAAAAAACGCATACGCCCTTTTTGGCCAAGGGCATCATTGTCAACGTTTTGCCGCTTTTCATGTGCTTTAAAGGCGAGTCGAATCTACCTCCTGAAATCTGTTTCCTGCAAATCTGCCTTGCTTTCAAATCCTCTTCGTTGCCTTCCCTCAATATATTTGTGGACGAGAGTTCTCATTTATAACTCTGCACGTTTGTGAATTGCAGTGCCCCTGAGCTCCATTTGTCTCCTCGCTTTTTTGGGAGCTGGCCGCAAAAGCGCAGGATTGCTTCAGGCCCTATTTTGGTTCTGGGGGGCAGGCTGAGCCTGTGGTTCATTCTTATTCCTGATGGGAAAATGGAGTGACCTATGCCTGTCCCAACACCTAGGGCTCGTCTCTCGTTGGTTCCGCGTCTTCCCGTTCATCCTCAGGACAAATTGCAACCTGTACAATCAGGAGGTTAAAGGTGCTGATTCTCCAAGTAGGGAGATGGTTAGTCAAGCGGCTGGAATGGCGAACCCGAGCACAAGGAGAGGAGAAATGAGGTGCGTTTTAGAAACCTTTCCCGATCTCACGGCATACCATCTTCTGGCTTTCCCATGCATGTTTTGATGTAGGAAGATTCCCTTGTACCTGGAGATTTGAGACCCATGGGGTGTGTTCCCCGCAGTGTTACTTTAAAGTATCTGCGTTTGCTCACCCAACCTCACCAATCCTCTCAGCCCCAAGAGTGTCCAGCCTTATGTCTCATCCAGCTGTGGGTCTAGATATGGTCAATCCAGGTTGCATCATAGACCCTGAACGGATTTTGTAAGAATTTCTCTCTCTTTCACTGTCTTTGTTTTGTGGGTTTTTTAAAGTAATTTATGTTTAGAATCGGGCTTGGCTGCTTTTCCCTGCTGTGTTGATGCCGCTTTACACCCTCTTGATTCACTTGCAGAGAGATATCGATACATAGGTTTTCAGATTCGTACTAGTCAGAATTATTCTTGTGCGGTGACTAGGGGGTGTTGAGTCCAGTTCACTGAGCAGGGAGTAGGCCTTGTCTATTACATATTTGGCTTATGGAGCGGTCTCTGAGCTAATTTCAAACCCTTGTTTTATGCATCACCCCACCTCACCTTTCCCGTTAAGCAGCCATAGTGTGTCTTCTACAGGTGTGACTCTGTTCTGTTTTGTAATTCAGTTCAAGTGTAGCGATTTTGACATTCCCTCTATAAGCGATATCTTAGGATAAGTGTCTTTTTCTGTGTGACTTATTTCACTTAGAATCATCGTCGCTAAATCCACTCATCATGCTGCTAACTAGCCTTATGACATTGATTTCATGGCTGAGTGATATTCCATTGTGCCAAGTACCACCATTTCTTTATCCATTTTTCTCTTTCCTGGGATATTGAAGGTGTTCCGAAGCGGAGGTTCTTGGAAACAGAGCAGCCGTAAACTTTAGGGTGCCTGTGTCTTGTTGATTTTTAGTTTTGCCAATTTATACGCCCATGAGTGGAAGAGCCCTATGCTCTCTACGCTGTGTTTATTACTTGTTTCAGGACACACCGTACTCTTCTCCAGAGTGCCTGTTGGCAATTTATATCCCGCCCATCAGCGTAGCAAGGCTCCCATGTCTCCATGGCCTGTCCTGCTTTTCTGGTTTTTACTGTTTGTTCAGCATGGCCCTTTTGACCGAGGGCAAGCGAGACTTCTTTGTAGCGCTGATTTGCCCTTCCGGCTTGCTTGGTTGGCCAAAAAGGGCGTATGCGTTTTTTCCTGAATATATTCAGGAAAAAACGCATACGCCCTTTTTGGCCAAGGGCATCATTGTCAACGTTTTGCCGCTTTTCATGTGCTTTAAAGGCGAGTCGAATCTACCTCCTGAAATCTGTTTCCTGCAAATCTGCCTTGCTTTCAAATCCTCTTCGTTGCCTTCCCTCAATATATTTGTGGACGAGAGTTCTCATTTATAACTCTGCACGTTTGTGAATTGCAGTGCCCCTGAGCTCCATTTGTCTCCTCGCTTTTTTGGGAGCTGGCCGCAAAAGCGCAGGATTGCTTCAGGCCCTATTTTGGTTCTGGGGGGCAGGCTGAGCCTGTGGTTCATTCTTCTTCCTGATGGGAAAATGGAGTGACCTATGCCGGTCCCAACACCTAGGGCTCGTCTCTCGTTGGTTCCGCGTCTTCCCGTTCATCCTCAGGACAAATTGCAACCTGTACAATCAGGAGGTTAAAGGTGCTGATTCTCCAAGTAGGGAGATGGTTAGTCAAGCGGCTGGAATGGTGAACCCGAGCACAAGGAGAGGAGAAATGAGGTGCGTTTTAGAAACCTTTCCCGATCTCACGGCATACCATCTTCTGGCTTTCCCATGCATGTTTTGATGTAGGAAGATGCCCTTGTACCTGGAGATTTGAGACCCATGGGGTGTCTTCCCCGCAGTGTTACTTTAAAGTATCTGCGTTTGCTCACCCAACCTCACCAATCCTCTCAGCCCCAAGAGTGTCCAGCCTTATGTCTCATCCAGCTGTGGGTCTAGATATGGTCAATCCAGGTTGCATCATAGACCCTGAACGGATTTTGTAAGAATTTCTCTCTCTTTCACTGTCTTTGTTTTGTGGGTTTTTTAAAGTAATTTATGTTTAGAATCGGGCTTGGCTGCTTTTCCCTGCTGTGTTGATGCCGCTTTACACCCTCTTGATTCACTTGCAGAGAGATATCGATACATAGGTTTTCAGATTCGTACTACTCAGAATTATTCTTGTGCGGTGACTAGGGGGTGTTGAGTCCAGTTCACTGAGCAGGGAGTAGGCCTTGTCTATTACATATTTGGCTTATGGAGTGGTCTCTGAGCTAATTTCAAACCCTTGTTTTATGCATCACCCCACCTCACCTTTCCCGTTAAGCAGCCATAGTGTGTCTTCTACAGGTGTGACTCTGTTCTGTTTTGTAATTCAGTTCAAGTGTAGCGATTTTGACATTCCCTCTATAAGCGATATCTTAGGATAAGTGTCTTTTTCTGTGTGACTTATTTCACTTAGAATCATCGTCGCTAAATCCACTCATCATGCTGCTAACTAGCCTTATGACATTGATTTCATGGCTGAGTGATATTCCATTGTGCCAAGTACCACCATTTCTTTATCCATTTTTCTCTTTCCTGGGATATTGAAGGTGTTCCGAAGCGGAGGTTCTTGGAAACAGAGCAGCCGTAAACTTTAGGGTGCCTGTGTCTTGTTTATTTTTAGTTTTCCCAATTTATACGCCCATGAGTGGAAGTGCCCTATGCTCTCTACGCTGTGTTTATTACTTGTTTCAGGACACACCGTACTCTTCTCCAGAGTGCCTGTTGGCAATTTATATCCCGCCCATCAGCATAGCAAGGCTCCCATGTCTCCATGGCCTGTCCTGCTTTTCTGGTTTTTACTGTTTGTTCAGCATGGCCCTTTTGACCGAGGGCAAGCGAGACTTCTTTGTAGCGCTGATTTGCCCTTCCGGCTTGCTTGGTTGGCCAAAAAGGGCGTATGCGTTTTTTCCTGAATATATTCAGGAAAAAACGCATACGCCCTTTTTGGCCAAGGGCATCATTGTCAACGTTTTGCCGCTTTTCATGTGCTTTAAAGGCGAGTCGAATCTACCTCCTGAAATCTGTTTCCTGCAAATCTGCCTTGCTTTCAAATCCTCTTCGTTGCCTTCCCTCAATATATTTGTGGACGAGAGTTCTCATTTATAACTCTGCACGTTTGTGAATTGCAGTACCCCTGAGCTCCATTTGTCTCCTCGCTTTTTTGGGAGCTGACCGCAAAAGCGCAGGATTGCTTCAGGCCCTATTTTGGTTCTGGGGGGCAGGCTGAGCCTGTGGTTCATTCTTCTTCCTGATGGGAAAATGGAGTGACCTATGCCTGTCCCAACACCTAGGGCTCGTCTCTCGTTGGTTCCGCGTCTTCCCGTTCATCCTCAGGACAAATTGCAACCTGTACAATCAGGAGGTTAAAGGTGCTGATTCTCCAAGTAGGGAGATGGTTAGTCAAGCGGCTGGAATGGCGAACCCGAGCACAAGGAGAGGAGAAATGAGGTGCGTTTTAGAAACCTTTCCCGATCTCATGGCATACCATCTTCTGGCTTTCCCATGCATGTTTTGATGTAGGAAGATGCCCTTGTACCTTGAGATTTGAGACCCATGGGGTGTGTTCCCCGCAGTGTTACTTTAAACTATCTGCGTTTGCTCACCCAACCTCACCAATCCTCTCAGCCCCAAGAGTATCCAACCTTATGTCTCATCCAGCTGTGGGTCTAGATATGGTCAATCCAGGTTGCATCATAGACCCTGAACGGATTTTGTAAGAATTTCTCTCTCTTTCACTGTCTTTGTTTTGAAGGTTTTTTAAAGTAATTTATGTTTAGAATCGGGCTTGGCTGCTTTTCCCTGCTGTGTTGATGCCGCTTTACACCCTCTTGATTCACTTGCAGAGAGATATCGATACATAGGTTTTCAGATTCGTACTAGTCAGAATTATTCTTGTGCGGTGACTAGGGGGTGTTGAGTCCAGTTCACTGAGCAGGGAGTAGGCCTTGTCTATTACATATTTGGCTTATGGAGTGGTCTCTGAGCTAATTTCAAACCCTTGTTTTATGCATCACCCCTCCTCAGCTTTCCCGTTAAGCAGCCATAGTGTGTCTTCTACAGGTGTGACTCTGTTCTGTTTTGTAATTCAGTTCAAGTGTAGCGATTTTGACATTCCCTCTATAAGCGATATCTTAGGATAAGTGTCTTTTTCTGTGTGACTTATTTCACTTAGAATCTTCGTACCTAAATCCACTCATCATGCTGCTAACTAGCCTTATGACATTGATTTCATGGCTGAGTGATATTCCATTGTGCCAAGTACCACCATTTCTTTATCCATTTTTCTCTTTCCTGGGATATTGAAGGTGTACCGAAGTGGAGGTTCTTGGAAACAGAGCAGCCGTAAACTTTAGGGTGCCTGTGTCTTGTTGATTTTTAGTTTTCCCAATTTATACGCCCTTGAGTGGAAGTGCCCTATGCTCTCTACACTGTGTTTATTACTTGTTTCAGGACACACCGTACTTTTCTCCAGAGTGCCTGTTGGCAATTTATATCCCGCCCGTCAGCGTAGCAAGGCTCCCATGTCTCCATGGCCTCTCCTGCTTTTCTGGTTTTTACACTTTGTTCAGCATGGCCCTTTTGACCGAGGGCAAGCGAGACTTCTTTGTAGCGCTGATTTGCCCTTCCGGCTTGCTTGGTTGGCCATAAAGGGCGTATGCGTTTTTTCCTGAATATATTCAGGAAAAAACGCATACGCCCTTTTTGGCCAAGGGCATCATTGTCAACGTTTTGCCGCTTTTCATGTGCTTTAAAGGCGAGTCGAATCTACCTCCTGAAATCTGTTTCCTGCAAATCTGCCTTGCTTTCAAATCCTCTTCGTTGCCTTCCCTCAATATATTTGTGGACGAGAGTTCTCATTTATAACTCTGCACGTTTGTGAATTGCAGTGCCCCTGAGCTCCATTTGTCTCCTCGCTTTTTTGGGAGCTGGCCGCAAAAGCGCAGGATTGCTTCAGGCCCTATTTTGATTCTGGGGGGCAGGCTGAGCCTGTGGTTCATTCTTCTTCCTGATGGGAAAATGGAGTGACCTGTGCCTGTCCCACCACCTAGGGCTAGTCTTTCGTTGGTTCCCCGTCTTCCCGTTCATCCTCAGGACAAATTGCAACCTGGACGAAACAGTAGGTTAAAGGTGCTGATTCTCCAAGTAGGGAGATGGTTAGTCAAGCGGCTGGAATGGTGAACCCGAGCACAAGGAGAGGAGAAATGAGGTGCGTTTTAGAAACCTTTCCCGATCTCACGGCATACCATCTTCTGGCTTTCCCATGCATGTTTTGATGTAGGAAGATTCCCTTGTACCTGGAGATTTGAGACCCATGGGGTGTGTTCCCCGCAGTGTTACTTTAAAGTATCTGCGTTTGCTCACCCAACCTCACCAATCCTCTCAGCCCCAAGAGTGTCCAGCCTTATGTCTCATCCAGCTGTGGGTCTAGATATGGTCAATCCAGGTTGCATCATAGACCCTGAACGGATTCTGTAAGAATTTCTCTCTCTTTCACTGTCTTTGTTTTGTGGGTTTTTTAAAGTAATGTATGTTTAGAATCGGGCTTGGCTGCTTTTCCCTGCTGTGTTGATGCCGCTTTACACCCTCTTGATTCACTTGCAGAGAGATATCGATACATCGGTTTTCAGATTCGTACTAGTCAGAATTATTCTTGTGCG
This sequence comes from Eubalaena glacialis, assembly GCF_028564815.1. Taxonomy (NCBI): domain Eukaryota; kingdom Metazoa; phylum Chordata; class Mammalia; order Artiodactyla; family Balaenidae; genus Eubalaena; species Eubalaena glacialis. The sequence continues at coordinate 29,093 of NW_026871772.1, read as the reverse complement.
GTGACTAGGGGGTGTTGAGTCCAGTTCACTGAGCAGGGAGTAGGCCTTGTCTATTACATATTTGGCTTATGGAGCGGTGTCTGAGCTAATTTCAAACCCTTGTTTTATGCATCACCCCACCTCACCTTTCCCGTTAAGCAGCCATAGTGTGTCTTCTAAAGGTGTGACTCTGTTCTGTTTGTAATTCAGTTCAAGTGTAGCGATTTTGACATTCCCTCTATAAGCGATATCTTAGGATAAGTGTCTTTTTCTGTGTGACTTATTTCACTTAGAATCATCGTACCTAAATCCACACATCATGCTGCTAACTAGCCTTATGACATTGATTTCATGGCTGAGTGATATTCCATTGTGCCAAGTACCACCATTTCTTTATCCATTTTTCTCTTTCCTGGGATATTGAAGGTGTACCGAAGCGGAGGTTCTTGGAAACAGAGCAGCCGTAAACTTTAGGGTGCCTGTGTCTTGTTGATTTTTAGTTTTCCCAATTTATACGCCCATGAGTGGAAGTGCCCTATGCTCTCTACGCTGTGTTTATTACTTGTTCCAGGACACACCGTACTCTTCTCCAGAGTGCCTGTTGGCAATTTATATCCCGCCCATCAGCGTAGCAAGGCTCCCATGTATCCATGGCCTGTCCTGCTTTTCTGGTTTTTACTGTTTGTTCAGCATGGCCCTTTTGACCGAGGGCAAGCGAGACTTCTTTGTAGCGCTGATTTGCCCTTCCGGCTTGCTTGGTTGGCCAAAAAGGGCGTATGCGTTTTTTCCTGAATATATTCAGGAAAAAACGCATACGCCCTTTTTGGGCAAGGGCATCATTGTCAACGTTTTGCCGCTTTTCATGTGCTTTAAAGGCGAGTCGAATCTACCTCCTGAAATCTGTTTCCTGCAAATCTGCCTTGCTTTCAAATCCTCTTCGTTGCCTTCCCTCAATATATTTGTGGACGAGAGTTCTCATTTATAACTCTGCACGTTTGTGAATCGCAGTGCCCCTGAGCTCCATTTGTCTCCTCGCTTTTTTGGGAGCTGGCCGCAAAAGCGCAGGATTGCTTCAGGCCCTATTTTGGTTCTGGGGGGCAGGCTGAGCCTGTGGTTCATTCTTCTTCCTGATGGGAAAATGGAGTGACCTATGCCTGTCCCAACACCTAGGGCTCGTCTCTAGTTTGTTCCGCGTCTTCCCGTTCATCCTCAGGACAAATTGCAACTTGTACAATCAGGAGGTTAAAGGGGCTGATTCTCCAAGTAGGGAGATGGTTAGTCAAGCGGCTGGAATGGCGAACCCGAGCACAAGGAGAGGAGAAATGAGGTGCGTTTTAGAAACCTTTCCCGATCTCATGGCATACCATCTTCTGGGTTTCCCATGCATGTTTTGATGTAGGAAGATTCCCTTGTACCTGGAGATTTGAGACCCATGGGGTGTGTTCCCCGCAGTGTTACTTTAAAGTATCTGCGTTTGCTCACCCAACCTCACCAATCCTCTCAGCCCCAAGAGTGTCCAGCCTTATGTCTCATCCAGCTGTGGGTCTAGATATGGTCAATCCAGGTTGCATCATAGACCCTGAACGGATTTTGTAAGAATTTCTCTCTCTTTCACTGTCTTTGTTTTGTGGGTTTTTTAAAGTAATTTATGTTTAGAATCGGGCTTGGCTGCTTTTCCCTGCTGTGTTGATGCCGCTTTACACCCTCTTGATACACTTGCAGAGAGATATCGATACATAGGTTTTCAGATTCTTACTAGTCAGATATATTCTTGTGTGGTGACTAGGGTGTGTTGAGTCCAGTTCACTGAGCAGGGAGTAGGCCTTGTCTATTACATATTTGGCTTATGGAGCGGTCTCTGAGCTTATTTCAAACCCTTGTTTTATGCATCACCCCACCTCAGCTTTCCCGTTAAGCAGCCATAGTGTGTCTTCTACAGGTGTGACTCTGTTCTGTTTTGTAATTCAGTTCAAGTGTAGCGATTTTGACATTCCCTCTATAAGCGATATCTTAGGATAAGTGTCTTTTTCTGTGTGACTTATTTCACTTAGAATCATCGTACCTAAATCCACTCATCATGCTGCTAACTAGCCTTATGACATTGATTTCATGGCTGAGTGATATTCCATTGTGCCAAGTACCACCATTTCTTTATCCATTTTTCTCTTTCCTGGGATATTGAAGGTGTTCCGAAGCGGAGGTTCTTGGAAACAGAGCAGCCGTAAACTTTAGGGTGCCTGTGTCTTGTTGATTTTTAGTTTTCCCAATTTATATGCCCATGAGTGGAAGTGCCCTATGCTCTCTACGCTGTGTTTATTACTTGTTTCAGGACACACCGTACTCTTCTCCAGAGTGCCTGTTGGCAATTTATATCCCGCCCATCAGCGTAGCAAGGCTCCCATGTCTCCATGGCCTGTCCTGCTTTTCTGGTTTTTACTGTTTGTTCAGCATGGCCCTTTTGACCGAGGGCATGCGAGACTTCTTTGTAGCGCTGATTTGCCCTTCCGGCTTGCTTGGTTGGCCAAAAAGGGCGTATGCGTTTTTTCCTGAATATATTCAGGAAAAAACGCATACGCCCTTTTTGGCCAAGGGCATCATTGTCAACGTTTTGCCGCTTTTCATGTGCTTTAAAGGCGAGTCGAATCTACCTCCTGAAATCTGTTTCCTGCAAATCTGCCTTGCTTTCAAATCCTCTTCGTTGCCTTCCCTCAATATATTTGTGGACGAGAGTTCTCATTTATAACTCTGCACGTTTGTGAATTGCAGTGCCCCTGAGCTCCATTTGTCTCCTCGCTTTTTTGGGAGCTGGCCGCAAAAGCGCAGGATTGCTTCAGGCCCTATTTTGGTTCTGGGGGGCAGGCTGAGCCTGTGGTTCATTCTTATTCCTGATGGGAAAATGGAGTGACCTATGCCTGTCCCAACACCTAGGGCTCGTCTCTCGTTGGTTCCGCGTCTTCCCGTTCATCCTCAGGACAAATTGCAACCTGTACAATCAGGAGGTTAAAGGTGCTGATTCTCCAAGTAGGGAGATGGTTAGTCAAGCGGCTGGAATGGCGAACCCGAGCACAAGGAGAGGAGAAATGAGGTGCGTTTTAGAAACCTTTCCCGATCTCATGGCATACCATCTTCTGGGTTTCTCATGCATGTTTTGATGTAGGAAGATGCCCTTTTACCTGGAGATTTGAGACCCATGGGCTGTGTTCCCCGCAGTGTTACTTTAAAGTATCTGCGTTTGCTCACCCAACCTCACCAAACCTCTCAGCCCTAAGAGTGTCCAGCCTTATGTCTCATCCAGCTGTGGGTCTAGATATGGTCAATCCAGGTTGCATCAGAGACCCTGAACGGATTTTGTAAGAATTTCTCTCTCTTTCACTGTCTTTGTTTTGTGCGTTTTTTAAAGTAATTTATGTTTAGAATCGGGCTTGGCTGCTTTTCCCTGCTGTGTTGATGCCGCTTTACACCCTCTTGATTCACTTGCAGAGAGATATCGATACATAGGTTTTCAGATTCTTACTAGTCAGATATCTTCTTGTGTGGTGACTAGGGTGTGTTGAGTCCAGTTCACTGAGCAGGGAGTAGGCCTTGTCTATTACATATTTGGCTTATGGAGCGGTCTCTGAGCTAATTTCAAACCCTTGTTTTATGCATCACCCCACCTCACCTTTCCCGTTAAGCAGCCATAGTGTGTCTTCTAAAGGTGTGACTCTGTTCTGTTTTGTAATTCAGTTCAAGCGTAGCGATTTTGACATTCCCTCTATAAGCGATATCTTAGGATAAGTGTCTTTTTCTGAGTGACTTATTTCACTTAGAATCATCGTCGCTAAATCCACTCATCATGCTGCTAACTAGCCTTAGGACATTGATTTCATGGCTGAGTGATATTCCATTGTGCCAAGTACCACCATTTCTTTATCCATTTTTCTCTTTCCTGGGATATTGAAGGTGTTCCGAAGCGGAGGTTCTTGGAAACAGAGCAGCCTTAAACTTTAGGGTGCCTGTGTCTTGTTGATTTTTACTTTTCCCAATTTATACGCCCATGAGTGGAAGTGCCCTATGCTCTCTACGCTGTGTTTATTACTTGTTTCAGGACACACCGTACTCTTCTCCAGAGTGCCTGTTGGCAATTTATATCCCGCCCATCAGCGTAGCAAGGCTCCCATGTCTCCATGGCCTGTCCTGCTTTTCTGGTTTTTACTGTTTGTTCAGCATGGCCCTTTTGACCGAGGGCAAGCGAGACTTCTTTGTAGCGCTGATTTGCCCTTCCGGCTTGCTTGGTTGGCCAAAAAGGGCGTATGCGTTTTTTCCTGAATATATTCAGGAAAAAACGCATACGCCCTTTTTGGCCAAGGGCATCATTGTCAACGTTTTGCCGCTTTTCATGTGCTTTAAAGGCGAGTCGAATCTACCTCCTGAAATCTGTTTCCTGCAAATCTGCCTTGCTTTCAAATCCTCTTCGTTGCCTTCCCTCAATATATTTGTGGACGAGAGTTCTCATTGATAACTCTGCACGTTTGTGAATTGCAGTGCCCCTGAGCTCCATTTGTCTCCTCGCTTTTTTGGGAGCTGGCCGCAAAAGCGCAGGATTGCTTCAGGCCCTATTTTGGTTCTGGGGGGCAGGCCGAGCCTGTGGTTCATTCTTCTTCCTGATGGGAAAATGGAGTGACCTGTGCCTGTACCAACACCTAGGGCTAGTCTTTCGTTGGTTCCCCGTCTTCCCGTTCATCCTCAGGACAAATTGCAACCTGGACGAAACAGTAGGTTAAAGGTGCTGATTCTCCAAGTAGGGAGAGGGTTAGTCAAGCGGCTGGAATGGTGAACCCCAGCACAAGGAGAGGAGAAATGAGGTGCGTTTTAGAAACCTTTCCCGATCTCACGGCATACCATCTTCTGGCTTTCCCATGCATGTTTTGATGTAGGAAGATTCCCTTGTACCTGGAGATTTGAGACCCATGGGGTGTGTTCCCCGCAGTGTTACTTTAAAGTATCTGCGTTTGCTCACCCAACCTCACCAATCCTCTCAGCCCCAAGAGTGTCCAGCCTTATGTCTCATCCAGCTGTGGGTCTAGATATGGTCAATCCAGGTTGCATCATAGACCCTGAACGGATTTTGTAAGAATTTCTCTCTCTTTCACTGTCTTTGTTTTGTGGGTTTTTTAAAGTAATTTATGTTTAGAATCGGGCTTGGCTGCTTTTCCCTGCTGTGTTGATGCCGCTTTACACCCTCTTGATTCACTTGCAGAGAGATATCGATACATAGGTTTTCAGATTCGTACTAGTCAGAATTATTCTTGTGCGGTGACTAGGGGGTGTTGAGTCCAGTTCACTGAGCAGGGAGTAGGCCTTGTCTATTACATATTTGGCTTATGGAGCGGTGTCTGAGCTAATTTCAAACCCTTGTTTTATGCATCACCCCACCTCACCTTTCCCGTTAAGCAGCCATAGTGTGTCTTCTACAGGTGTGACTGTGTTCTGTTTTGTAATTCAGTTCAAGTGTAGCGATCTTGACGTTCCCTCTATAAGCGATATATTAGGATAAGTGTCTTTTTCTGTGTGACTTATTTCACTTAGAATCATCGTACCTACATCCACTCATCATGCTGCTAACTAGCTTTATGACATTGATTTCATGGCTGAGTGATATTCCATTGTGCCAAGTACCACCATTTCTTTATCCATTTTTCTCTTTCCTGGGATATTGAAGGTGTTCCGAAGCGGAGGTTCTTGGAAACAGAGCAGCCGTAAACTTTAGGGTGCCTGTGTCTTGTTGATTTTTACTTTTCCCAATTTATACGCCCATGAGTGGAAGTGCCCTATGCTCTCTACGCTGTGTTTATTACTTGTTTCAGGACACACCGTACTCTTCTCCAGAGTGCCTGTTGGCAATTTATATCCCGCCCATCAGCGTAGCAAGGCTCCCATGTCTCCATGGCCTGTCCTGCTTTTCTGGTTTTTACACTTTGTTCAGCATGGCCCTTTTGACCGAGGGCAAGCGAGACTTCTTTGTAGCGCTGATTTGCCCTTCCGGCTTGCTTGGTTGGCCAAAAAGGGCGTATGCGTTTTTTCCTGAATATATTCAGGAAAAAACGCATACGCCCTTTTTGGCCAAGTGCCTCATTGTCAACGTTTTGCCGCTTTTCATGTGCTTTAAAGGCGAGTCGAATCTACCTCCTGAAATCTGTTTCCTGCAAATCTGCCTTGCTTTCAAATCCTCTTCGTTGCCTTCCCTCAATATATTTGTGGACGAGAGTTCTCATTTATAACTCTGCACGTTTGTGAATTGCAGTGCCCCTGATCTCCATTTGTCTCCTCGCTTTTTTGGGAGCTGGCCGCAAAAGCGCAGGATTGCTTCAGGCCCTATTTTGGTTCTGGGGGGCAGGCTGAGCCTGTGGTTCATTCTTCTTCCTGATGGGAAAATGGAGTGACCTGTGCCTGTCCCAATACCTAGGGCTAGTCTTTCGTTGGTTCCCCGTCTTCCCGTTCATCCTCAGGACAAATTGCAACCTGGACGAAACAGTAGGTTAAAGGTGCTGATTCTCCAAGTAGGGAGAGGGTTAGTCAAGCGGCTGGAATGGTGAACCCGAGCACAAGGAGAGGAGAAATGAGGTGCGTTTTAGAAACCTTTCCCGATCTCACGGCATACCATCTTCTGGCTTTCCCATGCATGTTTTGATGTAGGAAGATTCCCTTGTACCTGGAGATTTGAGACCCATGGGGTGTGTTCCCCGCAGTGTTACTTTAAAGTATCTGCGTTTGCTCACCCAACCTCACCAATCCTCTCAGCCCCAAGAGTGTCCAGCCTTATGTCTCATCCAGCTGTCGGTCTAGATATGGTCAATCCAGGTTGCATCATAGACCCTGAACGGATTTTGTAAGAATTTCTCTCTCTTTCACTGTCTTTGTTTTGTGGGTTTTTTAAAGTAATTTATGTTTAGAATCGGGCTTGGCTGCTTTTCCCTGCTGTGTTGATGCCGCTTTACACCCTCTTGATTCACTTGCAGAGAGATATCGATACATAGGTTTTCAGATTCGTACTAGTCAGAATTATTCTTGTGCGGTGACTAGGGGGTGTTGAGTCCAGTTCACTGAGCAGGGAGTAGGCCTTGTCTATTACATATTTGGCTTATGGAGCGGTCTCTGAGCTAATTTCAAACCCTTGTTTTATGCATCACCCCACCTCACCTTTCCCGTTAAGCAGCCATAGTGTGTCTTCTACAGGTGTGACTGTGTTCTGTTTTGTAATTCAGTTCAAGTGTAGCGATTTTGACGTTCCCTCTATAAGCGATATATTAGGATAAGTGTCTTTTTCTGTGTGACTTATTTCACTTAGAATCATCGTACCTACATCCACTCATCATGCTGCTAACTAGCCTTATGACATTGATTTCATGGCTGAGTGATATTCCATTGTGCCAAGTCCCACTATTTCTTTATCCATTTTTCTCTTTCCTGGGATATTGAAGGTGTTCCGAAGCGGAGGTTCTTGGAAACAGAGCAGCCGTAAACTTTAGGGTGCCTGTGTCTTGTTGATTTTTACTTTTCCCAATTTATACGCCCATGAGTGGAAGTGCCCTATGCTCTCTACGCTGTGTTTATTACTTGTTTCAGGACACACCGTACTCTTCTCCAGAGTGCCTGTTGGCAATTTATATCCCGCCCATCAGCGTAGCAAGGCTCCCATGTCTCCATGGCCTGTCCTGCTTTTCTGGTTTTTACTGTTTGTTCAGCATGGCCCTTTTGACCGAGGGCAAGCGAGACTTCTTTGTAGCGCTGATTTGCCCTTCCGGCTTGCTTGGTTGGCCAAAAAGGGCGTATGCGTTTTTTCCTGAATATATTCAGGAAAAAACGCATACGCCCTTTTTGGCCAAGGGCATCATTGTCAACGTTTTGCCGCTTTTCATGTGCTTTAAAGGCGAGTCGAATCTACCTCCTGAAATCTGTTTCCTGCAAATCTGCCTTGCTTTCAAATCCTCTTCGTTGCCTTCCCTCAATATATTTGTGGACGAGAGTTCTCATTTATAACTCTGCACGTTTGTGAATTGCAGTGCCCCTGAGCTCCATTTGTCTCCTCGCTTTTTTGGGAGCTGGCCGCAAAAGCGCAGGATTGCTTCAGGCCCTATTTTGGTTCTGGGGGGCAGGCTGAGCCTGTGGTTCATTCTTCTTCCTGATGGGAAAATGGAGTGACCTATGCCTGTCCCAACACCTAGGGCTCGTCTCTCGTTGATTCCGCGTCTTCCCGTTCATCCTCAGGAGAAATTGCAACTTGTACAATCAGGAGGTTAAAGGTGCTGATTCTCCAAGTAGGGAGATGGTTAGTCAAGCGGCTGGAATGGCGAACCCGAGCACAAGGAGAGGAGAAATAAGGTGCGTTTTAGAAACCTTTCCCGATCTCATGGCATACCATCTTCTGGGTTTCCCATGCATGTTTTGATGTAGGAAGATTCCCTTGTACCTGGAGATTTGAGACCCATGGGGTGTGTTCCCCGCAGTGTTACTTTAAAGTATCTGCGTTTGCTCACCCAACCTCACCAATCCTCTCAGCCCCAAGAGTGTCCAGCCTTATGTCTCATCCAGCTGTGGGTCTAGATATGGTCAATCCAGGTTGCATCATAGACCCTGAACGGATTTTGTAAGAATTTCTCTCTCTTTCACTGTCTTTGTTTTGTGGGTTTTTTAAAGTAATTTATGTTTAGAATCGGGCTTGGCTGCTTTTCCCTGCTGTGTTGATGCCGCTTTACACCCTCTTGATACACTTGCAGAGAGATATCGATACATAGGTTTTCAGATTCTTACTAGTCAGATATATTCTTGTGTGGTGACTAGGGTGTGTTGAGTCCAGTTCACTGAGCAGGGAGTAGGCCTTGTCTATTACATATTTGGCTTATGGAGAGGTCTCTGAGCTAATTTCAAACCCTTGTTTTATGCATCACCCCACCTCACCTTTCCCGTTAATCAGCCATAGTGTGTCTTCTAAAGGTGTGACTCTGTTCTGATTTGTAATTCAGTTCAAGTGTAGCGATTTTGACATTCCCTCTATAAGCGATATATTAGGATAAGTGTCTTTTTCTGTGTGACTTATTTCACTTAGAATCATCGTATCTAAATCCACTCATCATGCTGCTAACTAGCCTTATGACATTGATTTCATGGCTGAGTCATATTCCATTGTGCCAAGTACCACCATTTCTTTATCCATTTTTCTCTTTCCTGGGATATTGAAGGTGTTCCAAAGCGGAGGTTCTTGAAAACAGAGCAGCCGTAAACTTTAGGGTGCCTGTGTCTTGTTGATTTTAATTTTCCCAATTTATACGCCCATGAGTGGAAGTGCCCTATGCTCTCTACGCTGTGTTTATTACTTGTTTCAGGACACACCGTACTCTTCTCCAGAGTGCCTGTTGGCAATTTATATCCCGCCCATCAGCGTAGCAAGGCTCCCATGTCTCCATGGCCTGTCCTGCTTTTCTGGTTTTTACTGTTTGTTCAGCATGGCCGTTTTGACCGAGGGCAAGCGAGACATCTTTGTAGCGCTGATTTGCCCTTCCGGCTTGCTTGGTTGGCCAAAAAGGGCGTATGCGTTTTTTCCTGAATATATTCAGGAAAAAACGCATACGCCCTTTTTGGCCAAGGGCATCATTGTCAACGTTTTGCCGCTTTTCATGTGCTTTAAAGGCGAGTCGAATCTACCTCCTGAAATCTGTTTCCTGCAAATCTGCCTTGCTTTCAAATCCTCTTCGTTGCCTTCCCTCAATATATTTGTGGACGAGAGTTCTCATTTATAACTCTGCACGTTTGTGAATTGCAGTGCCCCTGAGCTCCATTTGTCTCCTCGCTTTTTTGGGAGCTGGCCGCAAAAGCGCAGGATTGCTTCAGGCCCTATTTTGGTTCTGGGGGGCAGGCTGAGCCTGTGGTTCATTCTTCTTCCTGATGGGAAAATGGAGTGACCTGTGCCTGTCCCAACACCTAGGGCTAGTCTTTCGTTGGTTCCCCGTCTTCCCGTTCATCCTCAGGACAAATTGCAACCTGGACGAAACAGTAGGTTAAAGGTGCTGATTCTCCAAGTAGGGAGAGGGTTAGTCAAGCGGCTGGAATGGTGAACCCGAGCACAAGGAGAGGAGAAATGAGGTGCGTTTTAGAAACCTTTCCCGATATCCTGGCATACCATCTTCTGGCTTTCCCATGCATGTTTTGATGTAGGAAGATTCCCTTGTACCTGGAGATTTGAGACCCATGGGGTGTGTTCCCCGCAGTGTTACTTTAAAGTATCTGCGTTTGCTCACCCAACCTCACCAATCCTCTCAGCCCCAAGAGTGTCCAGCCTTATGTCTCATCCAGCTGTGGGTCTAGATATGGTCAATCCAGGTTGCATCATAGACCCTGAACGGATTTTGTAAGAATTTCTCTCTCTTTCACTGTCTTTGTTTTGTGGGTTTTTTAAAGTAATTTATGTTTAGAATCGGGCTTGGCTGCTTTTCCCTGCTGTGTTGATGCCGCTTTACACCCCCTTGATTCACTTGCAGAGAGATATCGATACATAGGTTTTCAGATTCTTACTAGTCAGATATATTCTTGTGTGGTGACTAGGGTGTGTTGAGTCCAGTTCACTGAGCAGGGAGTAGGCCTTGTCTATTACATATTTGGCTTATGGAGCGGTCTCTGAGCTAATTTCAAACCCTTGTTTTATGCATCACCCCACCTCACCTTTCCCGTTAAGCAGCCATAGTGTGTCTTCTAAAGGTGTGACTCTGTTCTGTTTTGTAATTCAGTTCAAGTGTAGCGATTTTGACATTCCCTCTATAAGCGATATCTTAGGATAAGTGTCTTTTTCTGTGTGACTTATTTCACTTAGAATCATCGTATCTAAATCCACTCATCATGCTGCTAACTAGCCTTATGACATTGATTTCATGGCTGAGTGATATTCCATTGTGCCAAGTACCACCATTTCTTTATCCATTTTTCTCTTTCCTGGGATATTGAAGGTGTACCGAAGTGGAGGTTCTTGGAAACAGAGCAGCCGTAAACTTTAGGGTGCCTGTGTCTTGTTGATTTTTAGTTTTCCCAATTTATACGCCCTTGAGTGGAAGTGCCCTATGCTCTCTATGCTGTGTTTATTACTTGTTTCAGGACACACCGTACTCTTCTCCAGAGTGCCTGTTGGCAATTTACATCCCTCCCATCAGCGTAGCAAGGCTCCCATGTCTCCATGGCCTGTCCTGCTTTTCTGGTTTTTACACTTTTTTCAGCATGGCCCTTTTGACCGAGGGCAAGCGAGACTTCTTTGTAGCGCTGATTTGCCCTTCCGGCTTGCTTGGTTGGCCAAAAAGGGCGTATGCGTTTTTTCCTGAATATATTCAGGAAAAATCGCATACGCCCTTTTTGGCCAAGGGCATCATTGTCAACGTTTTGCCGCTTTTCATGTGCTTTAAAGGCGAGTCGAATCTACCTCCTGAAATCTGTTTCCTGCAAATCTGCCTTGCTTTCAAATCCTCTTCGTTGCCTTCCCTCAATATATTTGTGGACGAGAGTTCTCATTTATAACTCTGCACGTTTGTGAATTGCAGTGCCCCTGAGCTCCATTTGTCTCCTCGCTTTTTTGGGAGCTGGCCGCAAAAGCGCAGGATTGCTTCAGGCCCTATTTTGGTTCTGGGGGGCAGGCTGAGCCTGTGGTTCATTCTTCTTCCTGATGGGAAAATGGAGTGACCTATGCCTGTCCCAACACCTAGGGCTCGTCTCTCGTTGGTTCCGCGTCTTCCCGTTCATCCTCAGGACAAATTGCAACTTGTACAATCAGGAGGTTAAAGGTGCTGATTCTCCAAGTAGGGAGAGGGTTAGTCAAGCGGCTGGAATGGCGAACCCGAGCACAAGGAGAGGAGAAATGAGGTGCGTTTTAGAAACCTTTCCCGATCTCATGGCATACCATCTTCTGGGTTTCCCATGCATGTTTTGATGTAGGAAGATTCCCTTGTACCTGGAGATTTGAGACCCATGGGGTGTGTTCCCCGCAGTGTTACTTTAAAGTATCTGCGTTTGCTCACCCAACCTCACCAATCCTCTCAGCCCCAAGAGTGTCCAGCCTTATGTCTCATCCAGCTGTGGGTCTAGATATGGTCAATCCAGGTTGCATCATAGACCCTGAACGGATTTTGTAAGAATTTCTCTCTCTTTCACTGTCTTTGTTTTGTGGGTTTTTTAAAGTGATTTATGTTTAGAATCGGGCTTGGCTGCTTTTCCCTGCTGTGTTGATGCCGCTTTACACCCTCTTGATTCACTTGCAGAGAGATATCGATACATAGGTTTTCAGATTCGTACTAGTCAGAATTATTCTTGTGCGGTGACTAGGGGGTGTTGAGTCCAGTTCACTGAGCAGGGAGTAGGCCTTGTCTATTACATATTTGGCTTATGGAGCGGTCTCTGAGCTAATTTCAAACCCTTGTTTTATGCATCACCCCACCTCACCTTTCCCGTTAAGCAGCCATAGTGTGTCTTCTAAAGGTGTGACTCTGTTCTGTTTTGTAATTCAGTTCAAGTGTAGCGATTTTGACATTCCCTCTATAAGCGATATCTTAGGATAAGTGTCTTTTTCTGTGTGACTTATTTCACTTAGAATCATCGTATCTAAATCCACTCATCATGCTGCTAACTAGCCTTATGACATTGATTTCATGGCTGAGTGATATTCCATTGTGCCAAGTACCACCATTTCTTTATCCATTTTTCTCTTTCCTGGGATATTGAAGGTGTACCGAAGTGGAGGTTCTTGGAAACAGAGCAGCCGTAAACTTTAGGGTGCCTGTGTCTTGTTGATTTTTAGTTTTCCCAATTTATACGCCCTTGAGTGGAAGTGCCCTATGCTCCCTACGCTGTGTTTATTACTTGTTTCAGGACACACCGTACTCTTCTCCAGAGTGCCTGTTGGCAATTTACATCCCTCCCATCAGCGTAGCAAGGCTCCCATGTCTCCATGGCCTGTCCTGCTTTTCTGGTTTTTACACTTTGTTCAGCATGGCCCTTTTGACCGAGGGCAAGCGAGACTTCTTTGTAGCGCTGATTTGCCCTTCCGGCTTGCTTGGTTGGCCAAAAAGGGCGTATGCGTTTTTTCCTGAATATATTCAGGAAAAATCGCATACGCCCTTTTTGGCCAAGGGCATCATTGTCAACGTTTTGCCGCTTTTCATGTGCTTTAAAGGCGAGTCGAATCTACCTCCTGAAATCTGTTTCCTGCAAATCTGCCTTGCTTTCAAATCCTCTTCGTTGCCTTCCCTCAATATATTTGTGGACGAGAGTTCTCATTTATAACTCTGCACGTTTGTGAATTGCAGTGCCCCTGAGCTCCATTTGTCTCCTCGCTTTTTTGGGAGCTGGCCGCAAAAGCGCAGGATTGCTTCAGGCCCTATTTTGGTTCTGGGGGGCAGGCTGAGCCTGTGGTTCATTCTTCTTCCTGATGGGAAAATGGAGTGACCTATGCCTGTCCCAACACCTAGGGCTCGTCTCTCGTTGGTTCCGCGTCTTCCCGTTCATCCTCAGGACAAATTGCAACTTGTACAATCAGGAGGTTAAAGGTGCTGATTCTCCAAGTAGGGAGAGGGTTAGTCAAGCGGCTGGAATGGCGAACCCGAGAACAAGGAGAGGAGAAATGAGGTGCGTTTTAGAAACCTTTCCCGATCTCATGGCATACCATCTTCTGGGTTTCCCATGCATGTTTTGATGTAGGAAGATTCCCTTGTACCTGGAGATTTGAGACCCATGGGGTGTGTTCCCCGCAGTGTTACTTTAAAGTATCTGCGTTTGCTCACCCAACCTCACCAATCCTCTCAGCCCCAAGAGTGTCCAGCCTTATGTCTCATCCAGCTGTGGGTCTAGATATGGTCAATCCAGGTTGCATCATAGACCCTGAACGGATTTTGTAAGAATTTCTCTCTCTTTCACTGTCTTTGTTTTGCGGGTTTTTTAAAGTAATTTATGTTTAGAATCGGGCTTGGCTGCTTTTCCCTGCTGTGTTGATGCCGCTTTACACCCTCTTGATTCACTTGCAGAGAGATATCGATACATAGGTTTTCAGATTCGTACTAGTCAGAATTATTCTTGTGTGGTGACTAGGGGGTGTTGAGTCCAGTTCACTGAGCAGGGAGTAGGCCTTGTCTATTACATATTTGGCTTATGGAGCGGTCTCTGAGCTAATTTCAAATCCTTGTTTTATGCATCACCCCACCTCACCTTTCCCGTTAAGCAGCCATAGTGTGTCTTCTACAGGTGTGACTGTGTTCTGTTTTGTAATTCAGTTCAAGTGTAGCGATTTTGACGTTCCCTCTATAAGCGATATATTAGGATAAGTGTCTTTTTCTGTGTGACTTATTTCACTTAGAATCATCGTACCTACATCCACTCATAATGCTGCTAACAAGCCTTATGACATTGATTTCATGGCTGAGTGATATTCCATTGTGCCAAGTCCCACCATTTCTTTATCCATTTTTCTCTTTCCTGGGATATAGAAGGTGTTCCGAAGCGGAGGTTCTTGGAAACAGAGCAGCCGTAAACTTTAGGGTGCCTGTGTCTTGTTGATTTTTAGTTTTCCCAATTTATACGCCCATGAGTGGAAGTGCCCTATGCTCTCTACGCTGTGTTTATTACTTGTTTCAGGACACACCGTACTCTTCTCCAGAGTGCCTGTTGGCAATTTATATCCCGCCCATCAGCGTAGCAAGGCTCCCATGTCTCCATGGCCTGTCCTGCTTTTCTGGTTTTTACTGTTTGTTCAGCATGGCCCTTTTGACCAAGGGCAAGCGAGACTTCTTTGTAGCGCTGATTTGCCCTTCCGGCTTGCTTGGTTGGCCAAAAAGGGCGTATGCGTTTTTTCCTGAATATATTCAGGAAAAAACGCATACGCCCTTTTTGGCCAAGGGCATCATTGTCAACGTTTTGCCGCTTTTCATGTGCTTTAAAGGCGAGTCGAATCTACCTCCTGAAATCTGTTTCCTGCAAATCTGCCTTGCTTTCAAATCCTCTTCGTTGCCTTCCCTCAATATATTTGTTGACGAGAGTTCTCATTTATAACTCTGCACGTTTGTGAATTGCAGTGCCCCTGAGCTCCATTTGTCTCCTCGCTTTTTTGGGAGCTGGCCGCAAAAGCGCAGGATTGCTTCAGGCCCTATTTTGGTTCTGGGGGGCAGGCTGAGCCTGTGGTTCATTCTTCTTCCTGATGGGAAAATGGAGTGACCTGTGCCTGTCCCAATACCTAGGGCTAGTCTTTCGTTGGTTCCCCGTCTTCCCGTTCATCCTCAGGACAAATTGCAACCTGGACGAAACAGTAGGTTAAAGGTGCTGATTCTCCAAGTAGGGAGATGGTTAGTCAAGCGGCTGGAATGGTGAACCCGAGCACAAGGAGAGGAGAAATGAGGTGCGTTTTGGAAACCTTTCCCGATCTCACGGCATACCATCTTCTGGGTTTCCCATGCATGTTTTGATGTAGGAAGATTCCCTTGTACCTGGAGATTTGAGACCCATGGGGTGTGTTCCCCGCAGTGTTACTTTAAAGTATCTGCGTTTGCTCACCCAACCTCACCAATCCTCTCAGCCCCAAGAGTGTCCAGCCTTATGTCTCATCCAGCTGTGGGTCTAGATATGGTCAATCCAGGTTGCATCATAGACCCTGAACGGATTTTGTAAGAATTTCTCTCTCTTTCACTGTCTTTGTTTTGTGGGTTTTTTAAAGTGATTTATGTTTAGAATCGGGCTTGGCTGCTTTTCCCTGCTGTGTTGATGCCGCTTTACACCCTCTTGATTCACTTGCAGAGAGATATCGATACATAGGTTTTCAGATTCGTACTAGTCAGAATTATTCTTGTGCGGTGACTAGGGGGTGTTGAGTCCAGTTCACTGAGCAGGGAGTAGGCCTTGTCTATTACATATTTGGCTTATGGAGCGGTCTCTGAGCTAATTTCAAACCCTTGTTTTATGCATCACCCCACCTCACCTTTCCCGTTAAGCAGCCATAGTGTGTCTTCTAAAGGTGTGACTCTGTTCTGTTTTGTAATTCAGTTCAAGTGTAGCGATTTTGACATTCCCTCTATAAGCGATATCTTAGGATAAGTGTCTTTTTCTGTGTGACTTATTTCACTTAGAATCATCGTATCTAAATCCACTCATCATGCTGCTAACTAGCCTTATGACATTGATTTCATGGCTGAGTGATATTCCATTGTGCCGAGTACCACCATTTCTTTATCCATTTTTCTCTTTCCTGGGATATTGAAGGTGTACCGAAGTGGAGGTTCTTGGAAACAGAGCAGCCGTAAACTTTAGGGTGCCTGTGTCTTGTTGATTTTTAGTTTTCCCAATTTATACGCCCTTGAGTGGAAGTGCCCTATGCTCCCTACGCTGTGTTTATTACTTGTTTCAGGACACACCGTACTCTTCTCCAGAGTGCCTGTTGGCAATTTACATCCCTCCCATCAGCGTAGCAAGGCTCCCATGTCTCCATGGCCTGTCCTGCTTTTCTGGTTTTTACACTTTGTTCAGCATGGCCCTTTTGACCGAGGGCAAGCGAGACTTCTTTGTAGCGCTGATTTGCCCTTCCGGCTTGCTTGGTTGGCCAAAAAGGGCGTATGCGTTTTTTCCTGAATATATTCAGGAAAAATCGCATACGCCCTTTTTGGCCAAGGGCATCATTGTCAACGTTTTGCCGCTTTTCATGTGCTTTAAAGGCGAGTCGAATCTACCTCCTGAAATCTGTTTCCTGCAAATCTGCCTTGCTTTCAAATCCTCTTCGTTGCCTTCCCTCAATATATTTGTGGACGAGAGTTCTCATTTATAACTCTGCACGTTTGTGAATTGCAGTGCCCCTGAGCTCCATTTGTCTCCTCGCTTTTTTGGGAGCTGGCCGCAAAAGCGCAGGATTGCTTCAGGCCCTATTTTGGTTCTGGGGGGCAGGCTGAGCCTGTGGTTCATTCTTCTTCCTGATGGGAAAATGGAGTGACCTATGCCTGTCCCAACACCTAGGGCTCGTCTCTCGTTGGTTCCGCGTCTTCCCGTTCATCCTCAGGACAAATTGCAACTTGTACAATCAGGAGGTTAAAGGTGCTGATTCTCCAAGTAGGGAGAGGGTTAGTCAAGCGGCTGGAATGGCGAACCCGAGAACAAGGAGAGGAGAAATGAGGTGCGTTTTAGAAACCTTTCCCGATCTCATGGCATACCATCTTCTGGGTTTCCCATGCATGTTTTGATGTAGGAAGATTCCCTTGTACCTGGAGATTTGAGACCCATGGGGTGTGTTCCCCGCAGTGTTACTTTAAAGTATCTGCGTTTGCTCACCCAACCTCACCAATCCTCTCAGCCCCAAGAGTGTCCAGCCTTATGTCTCATCCAGCTGTGGGTCTAGATATGGTCAATCCAGGTTGCATCATAGACCCTGAACGGATTTTGTAAGAATTTCTCTCTCTTTCACTGTCTTTGTTTTGCGGGTTTTTTAAAGTAATTTATGTTTAGAATCGGGCTTGGCTGCTTTTCCCTGCTGTGTTGATGCCGCTTTACACCCTCTTGATTCACTTGCAGAGAGATATCGATACATAGGTTTTCAGATTCGTACTAGTCAGAATTATTCTTGTGTGGTGACTAGGGGGTGTTGAGTCCAGTTCACTGAGCAGGGAGTAGGCCTTGTCTATTACATATTTGGCTTATGGAGCGGTCTCTGAGCTAATTTCAAATCCTTGTTTTATGCATCACCCCACCTCACCTTTCCCGTTAAGCAGCCATAGTGTGTCTTCTACAGGTGTGACTGTGTTCTGTTTTGTAATTCAGTTCAAGTGTAGCGATTTTGACGTTCCCTCTATAAGCGATATATTAGGATAAGTGTCTTTTTCTGTGTGACTTATTTCACTTAGAATCATCGTACCTACATCCACTCATAATGCTGCTAACAAGCCTTATGACATTGATTTCATGGCTGAGTGATATTCCATTGTGCCAAGTCCCACCATTTCTTTATCCATTTTTCTCTTTCCTGGGATATAGAAGGTGTTCCGAAGCGGAGGTTCTTGGAAACAGAGCAGCCGTAAACTTTAGGGTGCCTGTGTCTTGTTGATTTTTAGTTTTCCCAATTTATACGCCCATGAGTGGAAGTGCCCTATGCTCTCTACGCTGTGTTTATTACTTGTTTCAGGACACACCGTACTCTTCTCCAGAGTGCCTGTTGGCAATTTATATCCCGCCCATCAGCGTAGCAAGGCTCCCATGTCTCCATGGCCTGTCCTGCTTTTCTGGTTTTTACTGTTTGTTCAGCATGGCCCTTTTGACCAAGGGCAAGCGAGACTTCTTTGTAGCGCTGATTTGCCCTTCCGGCTTGCTTGGTTGGCCAAAAAGGGCGTATGCGTTTTTTCCTGAATATATTCAGGAAAAAACGCATACGCCCTTTTTGGCCAAGGGCATCATTGTCAACGTTTTGCCGCTTTTCATGTGCTTTAAAGGCGAGTCGAATCTACCTCCTGAAATCTGTTTCCTGCAAATCTGCCTTGCTTTCAAATCCTCTTCGTTGCCTTCCCTCAATATATTTGTTGACGAGAGTTCTCATTTATAACTCTGCACGTTTGTGAATTGCAGTGCCCCTGAGCTCCATTTGTCTCCTCGCTTTTTTGGGAGCTGGCCGCAAAAGCGCAGGATTGCTTCAGGCCCTATTTTGGTTCTGGGGGGCAGGCTGAGCCTGTGGTTCATTCTTCTTCCTGATGGGAAAATGGAGTGACCTGTGCCTGTCCCAATACCTAGGGCTAGTCTTTCGTTGGTTCCCCGTCTTCCCGTTCATCCTCAGGACAAATTGCAACCTGGACGAAACAGTAGGTTAAAGGTGCTGATTCTCCAAGTAGGGAGATGGTTAGTCAAGCGGCTGGAATGGTGAACCCGAGCACAAGGAGAGGAGAAATGAGGTGCGTTTTGGAAACCTTTCCCGATCTCACGGCATACCATCTTCTGGCTTTCCCATGCATGTTTTGATGTAGGAAGATTCCCTTGTACCTGGAGATTTGAGACCCATGGGGTGTGTTCCCCGCAGTGTTACTTTAAAGTATCTGCGTTTGCTCACCCAACCTCACCAATCCTCTCAGCCCCAAGAGTGTCCAGCCTTATGTCTCATCCAGCTGTGGGTCTAGATATGGTCAATCCAGGTTGCATCATAGACCCTGAACGGATTTTGTAAGAATTTCTCTCTCTTTCACTGTCTTTGTTTTGTGGGTTTTTTAAAGTGATTTATGTTTAGAATCGGGCTTGGCTGCTTTTCCCTGCTGTGTTGATGCCGCTTTACACCCTCTTGATACACTTGCAGAGAGATATCGATACATAGGTTTTCAGATTCTTACTAGTCAGATATATTCTTGTGTGGTGACTAGGGTGTGTTGAGTCCAGTTCACTGAGCAGGGAGTAGGCCTTGTCTATTACATATTTGGCTTATGGAGTGGTCTCTGAGCTAATTTCAAACCCTTGTTTTATGCATCACCCCACCTCACCTTTCCCGTTAAGCAGCCATAGTGTGTCTTCTAAAGGTGTGACTCTGTTCTGATTTGTAATTCAGTTCAAGTGTAGCGATTTTGACATTCCCTCTATAAGCGATATATTAGGATAAGTGTCTTTTTCTGTGTGACTTATTTCACTTAGAATCATCGTATCTAAATCCACTCATCATGCTGCTAACTAGCCTTATGACATTGATTTCATGGCTGAGTCATATTCCATTGTGCCAAGTACCACCATTTCTTTATCCATTTTTCTCTTTCCTGGGATATTGAAGGTGTTCCAAAGCGGAGGTTCTTGGAAACAGAGCAGCCGTAAACTTTAGGGTGCCTGTGTCTTGTTGATTTTTAGTTTTCCCAATTTATACGCCCATGAGTGGAAATGCCCTATGCTCTCTACGCTGTGTTTATTACTTGTTTCAGGACACACCGTACTCTTCTCCAGAGTGCCTGTTGGCAATTTATATCCCGCCCATCAGCGTAGCAAGGCTCCCATGTCTCCATGGCCTGTCCTGCTTTTCTGGTTTTTACTGTTTGTTCAGCATGGCCCTTTTGACCGAGGGCAAGCGAGACTTCTTTGTAGCGCTGATTTGCCCTTCCGGCTTGCTTGGTTGGCCAAAAAGGGCGTATGCGTTTTTTCCTGAATATATTCAGGAAAAAACGCATACGCCCTTTTTGGCCAAGGGCATCATTGTCAACGTTTTGCCGCTTTTCATGTGCTTTAAAGGCGAGTCGAATCTACCTCCTGAAATCTGTTTCCTGCAAATCTGCCTTGCTTTCAAATCCTCTTCGTTGCCTTCCCTCAATATATTTGTGGACGAGAGTTCTCATTTATAACTCTGCACGTTTGTGAATTGCAGTGCCCCTGAGCTCCATTTGTCTCCTCGCTTTTTTGGGAGCTGGCCGCAAAAGCGCAGGATTGCTTCAGGCCCTATTTTGGTTCTGGGGGGCAGGCTGAGCCTGTGGTTCATTCTTCTTCCTGATGGGAAAATGGAGTGACCTGTGCCTGTCCCAATACCTAGGGCTAGTCTTTCGTTGGTTCCCCGTCTTCCCGTTCATCCTCAGGACAAATTGCAACCTGGACGAAACAGTAGGTTAAAGGTGCTGATTCTCCAAGTAGGGAGATGGTTAGTCAAGCGGCTGGAATGGTGAACCCGAGCACAAGGAGAGGAGAAATGAGGTGCGTTTTGGAAACCTTTCCCGATCTCACGGCATACCATCTTCTGGCTTTCCCATGCATGTTTTGATGTAGGAAGATTCCCTTGTACCTGGAGATTTGAGACCCATGGAGTGTGTTCCCCGCAGTGTTACTTTAAAGTATCTGCGTTTGCTCACCCAACCTCACCAATCCTCTCAGCCCCAAGAGTGTCCAGCCTTATGTCTCATCCAGCTGTGGGTCTAGATATGGTCAATCCAGGTTGCATCATAGACCCTGAACGGATTTTGTAAGAATTTCTCTCTCTTTCACTGTCTTTGTTTTGTGGGTTTTTTAAAGTAATTTATGTTTAGAATCGGGCTTGGCTGCTTTTCCCTGCTGTGTTGATGCCGCTTTACACCCTCTTGATTCACTTGCAGAGAGATATCGATACATAGGTTTTCAGATTCTTACTAGTCAGATATATTCTTGTGTGGTGACTAGGGTGTGTTGAGTCCAGTTCACTGAGCAGGGAGTAGGCCTTGTCTATTACATATTTGGCTTATGGAGCGGTCTCTGAGCTAATTTCAAACCCTTGTTTTATGCATCACCCCACCTCACCTTTCCCGTTAAGCAGCCATAGTGTGTCTTCTAAAGGTGTGACTCTGTTCTGTTTTGTAATTCAGTTCAAGTGTAGCGATTTTGACATTCCCTCTATAAGCGATATCTTAGGATAAGTGGTTTTTCTGTGTGACTTATTTCACTTAGAATCATCGTATCTAAATCCACTCATCATGCTGCTAACTAGCCTTATGACATTGATTTCATGGCTGAGTGATATTCCATTGTGCCAAGTACCACCATTTCTTTATCCATTTTTCTCTTTCCTGGGATATTGAAGGTGTACCGAAGTGGAGGTTCTTGGAAACAGAGCAGCCGTAAACTTTAGGGTGCCTGTGTCTTGTTGATTTTTAGTTTTCCCAATTTATACGCCCATGAGTGGAAGTGCCCTATGCTCTCTACGCTGTGTTTATTACTTGTTTCAGGACACACCGTACTCTTCTCCAGAGTGCCTGTTGGCAATTTATATCCCGCCCATCAGCGTAGCAAGGCTCCCATGTCTCCATGGCCTGTCCTGCTTTTCTGGTTTTTACACTTTGTTCAGCATGGCCCTTTTGACCGAGGGCAAGCGAGACTTCTTTGTAGCGCTGATTTGCCCTTCCGGCTTGCTTGGTTGGCCAAAAAGGGCGTATGCGTTTTTTCCTGAATATATTCAGGAAAAAACGCATACGCCCTTTTTGGCCAAGGGCATCATTGTCAACGTTTTGCCGCTTTTCATGTGCTTTAAAGGCGAGTCGAATCTACCTCCTGAAATCTGTTTCCTGCAAATCTGCCTTGCTTTCAAATCCTCTTCGTTGCCTTCCCTCAATATATTTGTGGACGAGAGTTCTCATTTATAACTCTGCACGTTTGTGAATTGCAGTGCCCCTGAGCTCCATTTGTCTCCTCGCTTTTTTGGGAGCTGGCCGCAAAAGCGCAGGATTGCTTCAGGCCCTATTTTGGTTCTGGGAGGCAGGCTGAGCCTGTGGTTCATTCTTCTTCCTGATGGGAAAATGGAGTGACCTGTGCCTGTCCCAATACCTAGGGCTAGTCTTTCGTTGGTTCCCCGTCTTCCCGTTCATCCTCAGGACAAATTGCAACCTGGACGAAACAGTAGGTTAAAGGTGCTGATTCTCCAAGTAGGGAGATGGTTAGTCAAGCGGCTGGAATGGCGAACCCGAGCACAAGGAGAGGAGAAATGAGGTGCGTTTCAGAAACCTTTCCCGATCTCACGGCATACCATCTTCTGGCTTTCCCATGCATGTTTTGATGTAGGAAGATTCCCTTGTACCTGGAGATTTGAGACCCATGGGGTGTGTTCCCCGCAGTGTTACTTTAAAGTATCTGCGTTTGCTCACCCAACCTCACCAATCCTCTCAGCCCCAAGAGTGTCCAGCCTTCTTTCTCATCCAGCTGTGGGTCTAGATATGGTCAATCCAGGTTGCATCAGAGACCCTGAACGGATTTTGTAAGAATTTCTCTCTCTTTCACTGTCTTTGTTTTGTGGGTTTTTTAAAGTAATTTATGTTTAGAATCGGGCTTGGCTGCTTTTCCCTGCTGTGTTGATGCCGCTTTACACCCTCTTGATTCACTTGCAGAGAGATATCGATACATAGGTTTTCAGATTCTTACTAGTCAGATATATTCTTGTGTGGTGACTAGGGTGTGTTGAGTCCAGTTCACTGAGCAGGGAGTAGGCCTTGTCTATTACATATTTGGCTTATGGAGCGGTCTCTGAGCTAATTTCAAACCCTTGTTTTATGCATCACCCCACCTCACCTTTCCCGTTAAGCAGCCATAGTGTGTCTTCTAAAGGTGTGACTCTGTTCTGTTTTGTAATTCAGTTCAAGTGTAGCGATTTTGACATTCCCTCTATAAGCGATATCTTAGGATAAGTGTCTTTTTCTGTGTGACTTATTTCACTTAGAATCATCGTATCTAAATCCACTCATCATGCTGCTAACTAGCCTTATGACATTGATTTCATGGCTGAGTGATATTCCATTGTGCCAAGTACCACCATTTCTTTATCCATTTTTCTCTTTCCTGGGATATTGAAGGTGTACCGAAGTGGAGGTTCTTGGAAACAGAGAGGCTGTAAACTTTAGGGTGCCTGTGTCTTGTTGATTTTTAGTTTTCCCAATTTATACGCCCTTGAGTGGAAGTGCCCTATGCTCTCTACGCTGTGTTTATTACTTGTTTCAGGACACACCGTACTCTTCTCCAGAGTGCCTGTTGGCAATTTATATCCCGCCCATCAGCGTAGCAAGGCTCCCATGTCTCCATGGCCTGTCCTGCTTTTCTGGTTTTTACTGTTTGTTCAGCATGGCCGTTTTGACCGAGGGCAAGCGAGACTTCTTTGTAGCGCTGATTTGCCCTTCCGGCTTGCTTGGTTGGCCAAAAAGGGCGTATGCGTTTTTTCCTGAATATATTCAGGAAAAAACGCATACGCCCTTTTTGGCCAAGGGCATCATTGTCAACGTTTTGCCGCTTTTCATGTGCTTTAAAGGCGAGTCGAATCTACCTCCTGAAATCTGTTTCCTGCAAATCTGCCTTGCTTTCAAATCCTCTTCGTTGCCTTCCCTCAATATATTTGTGGACGAGAGTTCTCATTTATAACTCTGCACGTTTGTGAATTGCAGTGCCCCTGAGCTCCATTTGTCTCCTCGCTTTTTTGGGAGCTGGCCGCAAAA
Source organism: Eubalaena glacialis (assembly GCF_028564815.1). Classification (NCBI taxonomy): domain Eukaryota; kingdom Metazoa; phylum Chordata; class Mammalia; order Artiodactyla; family Balaenidae; genus Eubalaena; species Eubalaena glacialis. Next base: position 5,196 of record NW_026871772.1, on the reverse strand, counting down.
GCGCAGGATTGCTTCAGGCCCTATTTTGGTTCTGGGGGGCAGGCTGAGCCTGTGGTTCATTCTTCTTCCTGATGGGAAAATGGAGTGACCTGTGCCTGTCCCAATACCTAGGGCTAGTCTTTCGTTAGTTCCCCGTCTTCCCGTTCATCCTCAGGACAAATTGCAACCTGGATGAAACAGTAGGTTAAATGTGCTGATTCTCCAAGTAGGGAGATGGTTAGTCAAGCGGCTGGAATGGCGAACCCGAGCACAAGGAGAGGAGAAATGAGGTGCGTTTTGGAAACCTTTCCCGATCTCACGGCATACCATCTTCTGGCTTTCCCATGCATGTTTTGATGTAGGAAGATTCCCTTGTACCTGGAGATTTGAGACCCATGGGGTGTGTTCCCCGCAGTGTTACTTTAAAGTATCTGCGTTTGCTCACCCAACCTCACCAATCCTCTCAGCCCCAAGAGTGTCCAGCCTTATGTCTCATCCAGCTGTGGGTCTAGATATGGTCAATCCAGGTTGCATCACAGACCCTGAATGGATTTTGTAAGAATTTCTCTCTCTTTCACTGTCTTTGTTTTGTGGGTTTTTTAAAGTAATTTATGTTTAGAATCGGGCTTGGCTGCTTTTCCCTGCTGTGTTGATGCCGCTTTACACCCTCTTGATTCACTTGCAGAGAGATATCGATACATAGGTTTTCAGATTCTTACTAGTCAGATATATTCTTTTGTGGTGACTAGGGGGTGTTGAGTCCAGTTCACTGAGCAGGGAGTAGGCCTTGTCTATTACATATTTGGCTTATGGAGCGGTCTCTGAGCTAATTTCAAACCCTTGTTTTATGCATCACCCCACCTCACCTTTCCCGTTAAGCAGCCATAGTGTGTCTTCTAAAGGTGTGACTCTGTTCTGTTTTGTAATTCAGTTCAAGTGTAGCGATTTTGACATTCCCTCTATAAGTGATATCTTAGGATAAGTGTCTTTTTCTGTGTGACTTATTTCACTTAGAATCATCGTATCTAAATCCACTCATCATGCTGCTAACTAGCCTTATGACATTGATTTCATGGCTGAGTGATATTCCACTGTGCCAACTACCATCATTTCTTTATCCATTTTTCTCTTTCCTGGGATATTGAAGGTGTACCGAAGTGGAGGTTCTTGGAAACAGAGCAGCCGTAAACTTTAGGGTGCCTGTGTCTTGTTGATTTTTAGTTTTCCCAATTTATACGCCCTTGAGTGGAAGTGCCCTATGCTCTCTACGCTGTGTTTATTACTTGTTTCAGGACACACCGTACTCTTCTCCAGAGTGCCTGTTGGCAATTTATATCCCGCCCATCAGCGTAGCAAGGCTCCCATGTCTCCATGGCCTGTCCTGCTTTTCTGGTTTTTACACTTTGTTCAGCATGGCCCTTTTGACCGAGGGCAAGCGAGACTTCTTTGTAGCGCTGATTTGCCCTTCCGGCTTGCTTAGTTGGCCAAAAAGGGCGTATGCGTTTTTTCCTGAATATATTCAGGAAAAAACGCATACGCCCTTTTTGGCCAAGGGCATCATTGTCAACGTTTTGCCGCTTTTCATGTGCTTTAAAGGCGAGTCGAATCTACCTCCTGAAATCTGTTTCCTGCAAATCTGCCTTGCTTTCAAATCCTCTTTGTTGCCTTCCCTCAATATATTTGTGGACGAGAGTTCTCATTTATAACTCTGCACGTTTGTGAATTGCAGTGCCCCTGAGCTCCATTTGTCTCCTCGCATTTTTGGGAGCTGGCCGCAAAAGCGCAGGATTGCTTCAGGCCCTATTTTGGTTCTGGGGGGCAGGCTGAGCCTGTGGTTCATTCTTCTTCCTGATGGGAAAATGGAGTGACCTGTGCCTGTCCCAACACCTAGGGCTAGTCTTTCGTTGGTTCCCCGTCTTCCCGTTCATCCTCAGGACAAATTGCAACCTGGACGAAACAGTAGGTTAAAGGTGCTGATGCTCCAAGTAGGGAGATGGTTAGTCAAGCGGCTGGAATGGCGAACCCGAGCACAAGGAGAGGAGAAATGAGGTGCGTTTTAGAAACCTTTCCCGATCTCACGGCATACCATCTTCTGGCTTTCCCATGCATGTTTTGATGTAGGAAGATTCCCTTGTACCTGGAGATTTGAGACCCATGGGGTGTGTTCCCCGCAGTGTTACTTTAAGTATCTGCGTTTGCTCACCCAACCTCACCAATCCTCTCAGCCCCAAGAGTGTCCAGCCTTATGTCTCATCCAGCTGTGGGTCTAGATATGGTCAATCCAGGTTGCATCATAGACCCTGAACGGATGTTGTAAGAATTTCTCTCACTTTCACTGTCTTTGCTTTGTGGGTTTTTTAAAATAATGTATGTTTAGAATGGGTTTGGCTGCTTTTCCCTGCTGTGTTGATGCCGCTTTACACCCTCTTGATTCACTTGCAGAGAGATATCGATACATAGGTTTTCAGATTCATACTAGTCAGATATATTCTTGTGCGGTGACTAGGGGGTGTTGAGTCCAGTTCACTGAGCAGGGAGTAGGCCTTGTCTATTACATATTTGGCTTATGGAGCGGTGTCTGAGCTAATTTCAAACCCTTGTTTTATGCATCACCCCACCTCACCTTTCCGGTTAAGCAGCCATAGTGTGTCTTCTACAGGTGTGACTCTGTTCTGTTTTGTAATTCAGTTCAAGTGTAGCGATTTTGACATTCCCTCTATAAGCGATATCTTAGGATAAGTGTCTTTTTCTGTGTGACTTATTTCACTTAGAATCATCGTACCTAAATCCACTCATCATGCTGCTAACTAGCCTTATGACATTGATTTCATGGCTGAGTGATATTCCATTGTGCCAAGTACCACCATTTCTTTATCCATTTTTCTCTTTCCTGGGATATTGAAGGTGTACCGAAGCGGAGGTTCTTGGAAGCAGAGCAGCCGTAAACTTTAGGGTGCCTGTGTCTTGTTGATTTTTAGTTTTCCCAATTTATACGCCCATGAGTGGAAGTGCCCTATGCTCTCTACGCTGTGTTTATTACTTGTTTCAGGACACACCGTACTCTTCTCCAGAGTGCCTTTTGGCAATTTATATCCCGCCCATCAGCGTAGCAAGGCTCCCATGTCTCCATGGCCTGTCCTGCTTTTCTGGTTTTTACTGTTTGTTCAGCATGGCCCTTTTGACCGAGGGCAAGCGAGACTTCTTTGTAGCGCTGATTTGCCCTTCCGGCTTGCTTGGTTGGCCAAAAAGGGCGTATGCGTTTTTTCCTGAATATATTCAGGAAAAAACGCATACGCCCTTTTTGGCCAAGGCATCATGTCAACGTTTTGCCGCTTTTCATGTGCTTTAAAGGCGAGTCGAATCTACCTCCTGAAATCTGTTTCCTGCAAATCTGCCTTGCTTTCAAATCCTCTTCGTTGCCTTCCCTCAATATATTTGTGACGAGAGTTCTCATTTATAACTCTGCACGTTTGTGAATTGCAGTGCCCCTGAGCTCCATTTGTCTCCTCGCTTTTTGGGAGCTGGCCGCAAAAGCGCAGGATTGCTTCAGGCCCTATTTTGGTTCTGGGGGCAGGCTGAGCCTGTGGTTCATTCTTCTTCCTGATGGAAAATGGAGTGACCTATGCCTGTCCCAACACCTAGGGCTCGTCTCTCGTTGGTTCGCGTCTTCCCGTTCATCCTCAGGACAAATTGCAACCTGTACAATCAGGAGGTTAAAGGTGCTGATTCTCCAAGTAGGGAGATGGTTAGTCAAGCGGCTTGAATGGCGAACCCGAGCACAAGGAGAGGAGAAATGAGGTGCGTTTAGAAACTTTTCCCGATCTCACGGCATACCATCTTCTGGGTTTCCCATGCATGTTTTGATGGAGGAAGATGCCCTTGTACCTGGAGATTTGAGACCCATGGGGTGGGTACCCCGCAGTATTACTTTAAAGTATCTGCATTTGCTCACCCAACCTCACCAATCCTCTCAGCCGCAAGAGTGTCCAGCCTTATGTCTCATCCAGCTGTGGGTCTAGATATGGTCAATCCAGGTTGCATCAGAGACCCTGAACGGATTTTGTAAGAATTTCTCTCTCTTTCACTGTCTTTGCTTTGTGGGTTTTTTAAAGTAATGTATGTTTAGAATGGGGTTTGGCTGCTTTTCCCTTCTGTGTTTATGCGCTTTACACCCTCTTCATTCACTTGCAGAGAGATATCGATACATAGGTTTTCAGATTCATACTAGTCAGATATATTCTTGTGCGGTGACTGGGGGGTGTTGAGTCCAGTTCACTGAGCAGGGAGTAGGCCTTGTCTATTACATATTTGGCTTATGGAGCGGTGTCTGAGCTAATTTCAAACCCTTGTTTTATGCATCACCCCACCTCACCTTTCCAGTTAAGCAGACATAGTGTGTCTTCTAAAGGTGTGACTCTGTTCTGTTTTGTAATTCAGTTCAAGTGTAGCGATTTTGACATTCCTCTATAAGCGATATCTTAGGATAAGTGCCTTTTTCTGTGTGACTTATTTCACTTAGAATCATCGTACCTAAATCCACTCATCATGCTGCTAACTAGCCTTATGACATTGATTTCATGGCTGAGTGATATTCCATTGTGCCAAGTACCACCATTTCTTTATCCATTTTTCTCTTTCCTGGGATATTGAAGGTGTACCGAAGTGGAGGTTCTTGGAAACAGAGCAGCCGTAAACTTTAGGGTGCCTGTGTCTTGTTGATTTTTAGTTTTCCCAATTTATACGCCCATGAGTGGAAGTGCCCTATGCTCTCTACGCTGTGTTTATTACTTGTTTCGGGACACACCGTACTCTTCTCCAGATTGCCTGTTGGCAATTTACATCCCGCCCATCAGCGTAGCAAGGCTCCCATGTCTCCATGGCCTGTCCTGCTTTTCTGGTTTTTACAGTTTGTTCAGCATGGCCCTTTTGACCGAGGGCAAGCGAGACTTCTTTGTAGCGCTGATTTGCCCTTCCGGCTTGCTTGGTTGGCCAAAAAGGGCGTATGCGTTTTTTCCTGAATATATTCAGGAAAAAACGCATACGCCCTTTTTGGCCAAGGGCATCATTGTCAACGTTTTGTCACTTTTCATGTGCTTAAAGGCGAGTCGAATCTACCTCCTGAAATCTGTTTCCTGCAAATCTGCCTTGCTTTCAAATCCTCTTCGTTGCCTTCCCTCAAAATATTTGTGGACGAGAGATCTCATTTATAACTCTGCA